>NC_068357.1:32419679-32472179 GCF_020536995.1 Dreissena polymorpha
TGCATCACTAAAAGTATACCTAGTTAGGTCACGTCTAGGAATTTGAACTAATCTTCTAATTAAAACGAACGTGTTTTCAGTTTAATTTGGCATGGGTGTATTTACTTCTCTATTAAAAGTATTTTGCTTTCATAAAATTACTATAATTTTAAGTGCGGAGGTGGCAGCAAAACTCAGTCACATGCATTCATTTTCATGGATTACGTTATGTTTTTCTCTCTTGGTAAGCTGGTTTGTTCAGCAGTAAGTGCACATATTTATGCCAGTAACTGACATCTGCCCAACTTAAATCAGAGGTAAGGGAGAGTGACCTTAAGGGGTTTTCATGACCAATGCTCACTTAATGTATGTGGCCGTTCCCGCGGCTTTGTTGTCCAGCGTGCTACCAACTGAGACAGCTTACAAAAGTACAACTTCTGTTCCGATATAAATAAGCGGTAATTTGAAACCCCTTTACAAAACTTAAAAGTTTTGGAGTGCACATAAACATTTATTTTCACAATATTGTATTAACGATATAAAATCTAAGCGCTGTAGGCGCTGAAGGCCTGGTGCTAGATTTAGTGTGCTTGGGAAGAAGTATTGTCCGAATTTCTCCCTTTGTCCGAATTTATACGGATTGACCCTAGCGGTTGAGTGCATAAGCTCAGAGACTGTAAGACAAGAAAATATATTTGTATATACTACAGTGTACATAGACGGTGGAGAAATACACGATACTATTGGGGGGAACAATAACCTTTTGTTCAACACTACAGATCTGGTAGAGGTACGTCTACATAGGCGGTGAAGATATACAACAACAACAACAACAACATGACCGCAAAACTGTTATTGTCAGCGTCAAATTAATCACTAACAATATCCTAAAATAGCTTTTTATTACATAGTTAACAGATCAGGAAAACACATGCTTCCTTTGTAATGTGTTCACAACAAAATCCACTTATCCCGATAAAGAACGGTGTACGGATTGTGTACTTTGTCTCACATAGAACTTTTTCGCTCTCGATTTGCGCGCTCGATCTTCTCAGTGAAATACCATATCCGGTTACTTCGTCTATTTCCGAAAATGATCGTGAATATATGTGGTTTCTTTTTTTATTTCTTTTTTTCTGTAATGTTTTGTTAACGCAAAATAAAATAAAAGTATTTTAAAATATGTTTATAAATACCAAATATTAGGTCTTCAAAAAATGTCTCAGAAAAAAATTCTTACTGTCTCCGTAAACACTCGTATCTTTTTGGCCTAGACCCTCAAGTGAGGAACTTATTCTCGCATAAATATGTAAACAATAAAAACTATGTCGTAGCCACTGCTTAGCAATTTTGCTTCAATAATATTTTTTAACATTTTTTATGACACTGTCATGTTATATGGTGATGTTCTGTATTTACAAGGAGGGTAATTGAAATCTGCGAAAAACTACTTTTAGTGCGCATGCATTAAGTGGTAAATCGGATTTTTGGGAATTTGGCTTTGGGCAGCCAGCCAATTCGGATAGGCTCAGAAATTGTTATCATTACTATGGCCTTGGGGCTACGCCCCAGGCCAAAAATTATTCATCCTCTTATCGAAAGCTTTGAATTTCATTAAGTTGTGGTCAAATAATTGTAAGAAAATACGTGAAGCATAAGTCATTGTGGTTTTGTTGCCTGTGTCCTTTTTTTCTTCCTTTTTTTTTTGGGGGGGGGGGGTATGGTTCAGCATTTACAACTACACCGGTTTGACTTGCCTCCAATTTGTGCAGTTACCAAAATAACTGATGCAATTGGACAAAAACCATTAGGGAATAAACATTTTCAACTAGCTTTGGAAAGTTTAGTGAAACAAATACAACGGCATGCAAATCACAGAAACATAAGTACTTCGTGAAGTTTAATGCAATCGTTGTTTCTTCAAAAATATAAAAGAAACTTAAATTAAGTAAAGCCTTATCCTAGGGAGCAGGATCACGTGACTTTGTGGGGTTCACAATTAAACGTTAATGGATGCAAACACACAGGTAAGTTTTTCAAATAACTTTTTAGAACTATTCTCTTAAGAAATTCAACTAGTGCATACAATACAGTTTTTATGCTTCTTATGGCAATGTGAAATACATCAAAATTACTTAATTAAATATTTATTAAGACTGTGTTTTTGGCCAAAATTCGAAGTGTACAGCATTAATGTACACTGTTATGGTGCACGCAAAGTGAAATTTCGGCACCGATTTCAGACGTAATCAAGGATTACTTCTTAAATTGATATTATGGGCATCTAACAGTTTATTGGTGTCTATCGCAACCGTTGTTTATTTTTGGTATTTTCACTTCATATACACTTATATTTGTTAATGCAGCATCAACATACTAAAACAATATCCCGGAAAGAGAAATAATGCATTTGAATATCAACTGTACTTTCGTTTGACAACCGATTATGCATGTAAGATGTGAACCTAAATTTAGTTTTAGTGCAGATTCGTTCATACGACACAAAGACACTATTTTGGTTTACGGATCATTTCGGCTTAGAGGACTGGGTGAGTCATGTAAAATATCGAATATAAAACATATTTTTAATAAACAACTGGTAGCAATACGAGTTGCAGATAATTGGTCAACTACACTGGTAACAACATTTTAACTAACTCTTTTGACCTGTTAATTCTTTTCAGCTTAATTCAACAGTGAAAAATGCCCATAATATCACTTTAAATCTTAAAATTATCGGCACAAACTTCAAGAAAAATTGTGCATTATGCACTGCAGATTTTTGCAAATGTATTTCAATAACTTGAGATATTTGCCAAAATAAAGTTCTTACCGGTTTGTTTTCATTCTATCCAGCCCTTGTCTAAACCCTTAAGAACCCCGTTGAGCCTGACTAGAAACAAAATAAAAATCATCCCATTTTGACCGCCGCTTTTATGTAAAAGCAATCTTTATGTATTGGGTATGGACTTATTCTCAGTTCCGGGTCTAAGAATGGGATAATGAATGCTGTACCGGATATTGGGTACTGACAAACTGTTTTGATAGCGTTTGGCTGTGATTTATTGTTAAGCAATTAATAACAAATTGCATTCATATTCTTTTTTTTTTAATTAATTATTTTTTCCATACAACAGAAGTTATTATTTTAAACAAGATGTGTTTGTGAAACACAATGTCCCCCTATATGATGTTTGACCTTGTAGGATGACCTTGACCTTGTGAAGGATGACCTTGACCTTGACCTTTCACCACTCAAAATGTGCAGCTCCATGAGATACACATGCATGCCAAATATCAAGTTGCTACCTTCAATATTGCAAAAGTATTCATAAAATAAGCGATTTAGGCCACATATATTTGACCTCTGACCTTGAAGGATGACCTTGACCTTTCACCACTTAAAATGTGCAGCTCCATGAGATGCACATGCATGCCAAATATCAAGTTGCTATCTTCAATATTGCAAAAGTATTTATAAAATAAGCGATTTGGGCCACATATATTTGACCTCTGACCTTGAAGGATGACCTTGACCTTTCACCACTCAAAATGTGCAGCTCCATGAGATACACATGCATGCCAAATATCAAGTTGCTATCTTCAATATTGAAAAAGTATTCAATAAAATGAGCGATTTTGGCCACATATATTTGACCTTTGACCTTGAAGAATGACCTTGACCTTGACCTTTCACCACTCAAAATGTGCAGCTTCATGAGATACACATGCATGCCAAATATGAAGTTGCTATCTTCAATATAGCAAAAGTTATTGCAAAATGTTAAAGTTGGCGCAAACAGACCAACAGACAGACAGACAGGGCAAAAACAATATGTCCCCCACTACTATAGTGGGGGACATAAAAACCTTAGAAGCAAAATGTAAATCAGTTGTGCAATAACCGCAACAAGAACATTAATAGTATAGATAGAGAATAATGCACAATATAACAACTAAATTGTATGTTTCAATGTTTTATTACAAAACTTTTCGGAACACTGTTCATTACATAGACAAGAAAATTATGAGTCAACGTAAAAAAAACGAATTAAAAGAACATACACAAATACATAAATTGACGATGTCAAAAAATATACAGCATTAATTTCGTTAAAGTGATTTGGTTCGCCAATCACAATCAAAATGAAAGGAGTAAGAAATCAAATGCTTTATGTCTGTCATTACAAAACAAAGCCTAGTGCAATGCCTAATGAGGTAAGATTGATACAGTACAATCAACTTTCTCAAATGCGTTTAAAACATTAGTAGTTTCTAAAATGGTGTAGAGAAAATATCATGACAAACAGGACAGCAAACTTGTGCAGCGCATGCGCAAAGAAGTAGGAGAGGCTGTGGTGGTCATGAACAACGTGTGGCGCCTCAAGGGTGGCGTAAATGGCGGCCAACCACAGGGCCAAGATTGCGCTGTCTTTCCAGCCATGGACGCTAAAGTAATGACTGAAACGAGAATTACAGACTACGTTGTAAGACAGTAGCTACAAACAGCGTGCGTTTCGCTTTTGACGTGACTATCCGAAGAGATCGTTAATCTTTTGATGACATTTATATATCATGTCATTTGATCTATATTTGTTCCCGATATAGTGCCATTCAAACCAAGTATAATAAGATCATGCAAATTACATTACCATAGCAACAGAAGGTCGTCATGTACAGGGAACTGTGTTTTAAATTTGACATTTATTAACATATCTTAAGTCCAAGTGTACGTTTAAAATAGCGAAAAACTTTACGATACTAATATGATCCTAACAGACAACACACTGTCAAATGTTTTGCTCTGGTCGTTTGCTTTTAAACTTGAGACAGATGTTTGTCTATGTTGGTTGTCTATTAAAAATTTAGACAGGTTTACACAGCGGATCCTCATGCTATTTTGTGAACACTAAGCGACTCCAGTCAAAATTTTCCATTACTTAAACAAGACCAATTATAGCATTGTATATTATAAGCAACATGAATATAAATCCCATGGACAAATAATGAGACCAATACAGACAAACATAGGCGTGGTTCACAATAGGTAAGACCTTCGACCTGATCGATGACATTATGATTGATCCACTTTTATGGGTGTAAAGGCACATCTACAAGTACTTTATGCATGAAATAAGTTGCTTATTCTTGTAGGACAAACATTGCAGTTGGGTATAGGTATGTATGCTGAGGCAGTTACAGGATATGTTGATGTTACTTTTTTATGAACTGCTGATTGCTATCGACGACAATACGCTTAGTATGGTTATTTCCTTTTATCAAATTATATCGTTTTGTTTTAATATTTAAAGTAACTGACTAACACAATAGTGTAGTTCAATAAAATGCATACAATAATGTGATACAATGGACAGTCAGTCAATATATTAGACAGTCCTTGTAACACACTTGTTTAATGATGTTTTAAATATAAACTGAGTATTAGTTATGTATGTGTTTAGTTCATCTAGGTCATGTTGTTTTTTTCCACAATACAATGAGCGCGATGTTTTGGCTTTCAAATCAACATGATTAGGCACCATATTACAAGGAGAAAACAATTAACTTCAAGTATTCTAGTAAAGTTTCAATTGTCGAACAGTCGAAAGAATATTGGACAAAGAAATGAGTTAAATTTGGCTTAAAATTGGACAATTTTTTACTGGCCTCCATTTACTTCTAAATTACCCGTGATTTGTTAATCCGAAAACTTCAAGTTGTGAAACATGCACGGGTTTTCTGATTTATATCATAATAGTGGTTAAGTGCTGGTATTTATTATTAACAATCCAAGCAATATAGGAAACTAAAAACTTATTAACACAACAAATAATTCCCCCCCCCCGCACAGGACATTTCAAGTCATGTTGCTTAACCTTTTCCCAAAAATCAAAGTGACAAGGCTATAAGCAAATGGCATTAAACCAGAACAGCCTGTGAGTCACTCGCATGCTGTTCAGGTTTTATGCTCTTTGCTGCTCATCAATATCTTAAAATTGGAAATGAAGACCTTTACATTTGAATGTATTCAAAAAAGACTATAATTTATTTTGATTCTTACGGGACTACAAATGGTTCATATTCGTATCTGAGTGGCTCAGGGTTCATACCCTTACTGAGCCAGGGTTGTGGCTGCCTAGAATAATCAAGCGCTTACTCAATGATCCACTTGAGTATGACAACTAGAACGGCCTGGCAGACGAAGGCGGTGATGAGGTAGCGGTCTCCGATACGGCGCCCCCAGGCGCTGTGCCCGTTGAAGAACATGAAGCTCACCAGCTCACCTAGCACCGCCGCAATCACCATGGCGATGTGGAAGGACACGTGGAAGTCAGCCATTGTTTGCTTTTCAATGCAGGTGTAATCTGCAAAAGAAATAGTAGTTAAAATATCGCAAAAGCAAAGTTGTAACATGATGAAGTCCGCCATTGTTGTGTGTGAGTGAATAAAACGTTATACTGGGTTATAAATATTAAGGTAGAATGTGAAGAAAGACTTGGTCCACAACTTTTGCATGATTAATTTACGCAAGCAATACTTCGCCACTTCTTGTTTAATTAAAGCACAAATTAAAATCTTCAAATGGCACTTTCACTCGCTAAAGATCACTCGGATGTTGGCTATTGCTGAGTGTTGTGTTTTGTTGTTGTTGTTTTTAGAATAATTCTAAAAACAACAACAACAACAGCAACACATTCAATGTGTTGCTGTTGTTGTTGTTGTTTTTGTAAATTTAGCAAGAAACGAACAATAACTAAAACCCGCATCCGGGTTCTCTTTTAATAAAGACAAATTAAACTTTCACGCACTTTTGAATTGATATAAACAATAATTTAGCCAAAATTATCATTCATGTAAGTAAGTGCCAAGATATAATGATAATGGTGTTGATTCTGCTGGAGCTATTCATGAGGAGGAGGAAAAATAAAGAAATTGAGGGAGAACATTATAAAGATGGTGGTATAATGAAGTTGATGAAGATGAAATAAGTCGAGTTCTGAGAAAACTGGGCATATTGCATGTGCGTAAAGTGTCGTCCCAGATCAGCCTGTGCAGTGCGCACAGGCTCATCAGGGACGACACTTTCCGCTTTAATTGGATTTTTGCTAAAAAGAGACTTCATTTTAACGAAAAATATCATAAAAGCGGAAAGTGTCGTCCCTGATTAGCCTGTGCGGACTGCGCAGGCTAATCTGGGACGACACTTTACGCACATGCATTGTGCCCAGTTTTCTCAGAACACGACTCAAATTATTAAGATGATGAATGCAATAAATGTGTTACTTCTGGTGTAGCTGCAGATGATGATGGTTATGCATATGATGCTGGACGTTTCGACAACAATCATGATGATATTTAATGTATCATGCTCACGACTGGTGGCTTATTCACGACTGGTGGCTCGTTCTCTGATGCACAAAGAACATTAGCTGGCCAATCCTTGGCCATTTTTAAGATGAACAAATACCTTTACAAATATACTGACATTACTGTGAAACACAGATTAGACTTGTTTGATAAACTTATATCACCTATTCTTAATTACGGAAGTGAAGTTTGGGGTTTTGTCAAGGGCGATGCTATAGAACGTATTCATATGCAATTTTGTAAAAGTCTTCTTGGTGTTAAAAGAAGTACTCAAAACGATTTTATATACGGCGAACTTGGGCGCCTTTCACTGTCAAACAAGTAGATATTTTAATATTATAAAATATTGGGTTAAAATATTACATACTAATAGTGATAAATTCAATAAAAAAGTTTACCTTACATTGTTGAGTGACTGCGAAAGATACCCTAATAAAAAAAGTTGGTGTTCCCTACTACGTGATTTGCTAAGCACAATTGGTTTTTACGATGCCTGGTATTTTCAGGATGTCGGTCACGATACTGTATTTCTTGCAGCTATTAAACAGCGACTTACAGATAATTTTATCCAGAATTGGAACGGCCGATTGGTTAACTCGAGTAGAGCTCTTTTTTTATAGGAATATAGCATCCTTTCAACTTCAACCTTATTTAGAATTATGTAATATTAAAAAATACAGATTCAACCTTACTAGGTTACGAGTATCCTCTCATAGATTGAGAATAGAAAGTGGCAGATGGTCTAAGCCCAACCCAACACCTGTTGAGCAAAGGACATGTATTGTTTGTAATCGTCTAGAAGACGAATATCATTTTGTGATTGAATGCAACTTATATACAGATTTAAGAGTTAAATATATACCTTCATATTACAGAAACCGACCAAATATGCAAAATTTATAGAATTGATGTCTTCCGATAATGAATCTGTATTAAGAAAACTGAGTGCTTTTGTCCATGCCGCATTTTTAGTTAGATCTGCGAACATGTATGTGCCCTTTTGATGTATCTTTGCCCATAAACTAGTTGAGATATTTAAAATGCTGCTGTTCCTGATTTTGTATGTGAATGTATAATGAGTGTTTTTGTGCGTTCTTGTTTACGCCTTATAAGTTTTGTTTGTGGAGTCAGTGTTTATTACAAATAACGCATTATGTACTGATTAGTATGAGAACTCCTCTTAAATTAAATGTATTTCATGTTTGTCATCTATCTATGTATGCTGCCGACTATGTGACTTGGCTGTACACTCAGAATTTTGCGTGAGTTCCTGTTTTACTCTCTTTAGGTTTTGTTATGTAGAGTTCTTGAACGATAACATTAATGCAATATGTATTGATAAGTATGAGTACTCCTCTTAAACATTATTATTACGGTTAATATGTATTTCTTGCTGTAAAATACTTATTGACACTACTTATGAAATTATTATAATTTCATGTGCTTGAATTAATTATGTACATATGTTTATTACTGTAAATATTATATTGTTTGTACTAAAATGTGTCCACATGGGCCATTGGCCTTCTGGAAATGATGTAAATAAAATCTATAAATATAAAATCTATGATGAGGAGATGGACAATGATGTCATCATCAGCGACAATAATACGAAATGGTCGCGATCATAAACTGGTTTGTTATATGACGATGTATATAAATCAATAACACTTGCATAAGGACTTTATACAAGCGCGAGTAAATTAGCCATCGTTATTGATAATAATGCTTGAACGGCTAGCTAGAGATCGCTTTGTTTGTTTGAGACCGCTTTATTGACTGACAAATAGGCGACATGTGGAATGTTACATGCGATCTCTCCATTTTAGACCAAACTAAGGGCGTCAATGTTGGATCAACGAGTATTGAATATGTCTCATGGACGTCAATGGCAGGAGGGTACTTGTAGCTGTTTAACCCTGACGATCTGTTAATCTGATTGTCAAATATACAACATTGACAGCAATATCACAAGAAATGGTTCATGGGTTTTACTACATACAAAACTGAAGACCCACAAACTTTTACGTGTATTGCGTGTGCGTAGTTTTAAAAGGAATACTTAAATTTTAAACGGATAAAAGTTAATTTCTTTTCACAATAAGAATGCACTAACATTTAGACGAGTATTGACTATATCAGCATTATGAACCTAGACATATTGTGCTGAATAAAAGCTTGTAGTGATCGTGTAACAAAATTGATTAATTACAGGTGAGGTCAGGGGATATGCGAAAAGAATGTTTTCTCATATTTCAAGAAAAAAACACATGTATGGTATAGCGAATTCAGCTTTTATTTTGTAACTTTTACACGATTCTGTTCTTGCGCATGCAGTGAAATATGAATGGCTATATACTGTTTATATGCATATTTAATTTTTTTTATAATATTGTGTAGAATAATGAAACAATAAATAGGATTAATAACGTTTGTAGAGATTTACTTCCATATAGTTTTAATTTAAAATTATAAAATCTTCAATTAAATAGATCCCAAATTCTCAAAGAACGTCATATTATAATCTGTATTCATATTGGCCAGTTAATTTAACAGCATGTTGTAAGTATAAAATGCAAATGTATAAAATACATATAAAGAATTTATGTTCAAACAGAATTTCGAGTAATTTATCCCACCTTATATATTAAGAATAGACTGAAAGTGGTAAAATACTTTGCTGAATAAACAAACAACCTCTTCCACTAAATGACTAAAGCTTTATGCAATCATGCATACACATAAAACAACTGTAAACATAACTTTAATGTAATATGATGTCCAACTAATTTAAGCGTCCATAAGTTTACTCGTATACATTAGAGATAGACCGTGCTCTGTGAAAAGGGGATTAATGCATGTGCGTAAAGTGTCGTCCCAGATTAGCCTGTGCCGTCCACATAGGCTTGTCAGGGACGAGACTTTAAGCCTAAACTGGATTTTTGTAAAGAAGGGTCTTAGTTTACACGAAATAGACAATAAGACAAAAGATAGGCTAATCTGGGACGACACTTTACGCACATGCATTAAGCCCCTTTTTCACAGACCACGGCCCAGATATAATATCAACCCACGCAACACTTTCCCAGGCTTAACATTTTCTCAGATATAAAGGATAAACATAATAGAAATCTAATGCATGAATCGTAAAAGTTAATATCTGTGTTTACGTCTCAAATATCTGTGTTAACGTATTACTGCTTCTTTACATGTTTTACCAATTTAAATAAAATAGGTTCCAAAATAAATTAATAAAGCAACACTACCTTTCACTCGTATCCGTACTTAATGTAGTCAAGAATCGATTTGGAGCAAACGCGTTGAAACTAGGTCAGCTAAGTGTTGGTAAGCACAATGAGGCTATTTAAAGGTTACCAACAAGGCCACTAGAATGCAATAGTTTTGTTCTCGTCTGCTATTTGCAGAGACCAGTTTTGCATACAATTTAACATGTCGCTGTTAAAA
The DNA here is from genome assembly GCF_020536995.1 of Dreissena polymorpha. Classification (NCBI taxonomy): domain Eukaryota; kingdom Metazoa; phylum Mollusca; class Bivalvia; order Myida; family Dreissenidae; genus Dreissena; species Dreissena polymorpha. Next base: position 32,430,492 of record NC_068357.1, read on the forward strand.
AGTATAATAATCAAGGTAAACATGGCGTGTTTTGAGTTGTTCAGGTATGATAAGTTGTTTTTGCTTAATGTGGACTTATATTATAATACTTAGTAGTGACAGCATTAAAAGCCTACATTGTTTTAATGTGAAGGATAATGACAAATATGTTTTGATAAAATTGATATTTACTTCAGAACTACTTCTTTTTTGTCGTTGTTTCGTAATCACCTATTCGGAGAAGTGATGCCTAGATACAAAAACCCCTGGCCGATAACCCGGTGTGTTTCAATATAGAAACGAATTCAAACGACGAATTGTTTATAGACCGATGCATAACGATAAATCGAACATAATTTGGGTTGTGGCACTCTGGATCAGCAGACGATTTATTTCATAAATCAATCTCTGGGTTAATGGTCGCCATCTTTCGAACTACTTTCAAAAGTACAACAACAACAATAACAGTAGGAGACACTTTTCATTGCGAAAAGTTGAAAAATTGAGTACATGTGTCACAGTTGTTGAGTGGAATAGTGTTATTTTCAACTGTGTACGAAGCATGTGAACTGGTAGTGGAATAACCAAATTGTTGGTGGAAATGGAATTTAGAAATATATCTAATAATTCATCATCGTGTAGAATTATCATCAGCATCATTTCTGTGGAACATTGCAATATTCAAAATACAAGTGTTTCATAGCTATGGTGCTTTTGACATAGTTCACTAACCATCAAGGCTGAAATGATTCATGCACACAGGTAAAGTAAATAATTGAATTTGTGCAGAATGTTTACTTTTTACAAATTATTATTTAATTTAAACAATTTATTTTAGATAGATTGCACTGAAACTCAAAGTCTAAAGCTTAGTAAGACACTTAAGCCAGTTTTCTGAGAAGAAACAATACTTGTTCAGAGTATAGCAGGCTCATGCGGCCTCTGGTTTATTTATTTGGCCTCGGCCTTTAACCTGGGTCGCTTTGATTTCAGGTGTTTAGCCCCCATATCAACAAGGCTTTCTCGACCCTATATGTACTTATTCATATTGTTTAAAGATTTTGAGAACCCTCGCTCAGTGCCAGTGGGGATAAAACAGGGACCTTCTTATAGCTAGATGAATAAATCAAATATGCCAGCAACACTTTATAATCAATAACTTTGTAATTGATGATTCTGTTCTTTTAACTACATTACTAATTTACCAAAACAATGTGAAACACATTTTTATGCTCCCAAAGGAGGGCATATAGTGATCGCACTGTCCGTCTGTCTATCCGTCACACTTTGCATTTAGGTTTCGAAAAAATGCTCATAACTTCTATGTCGCTTCAGATGTAACATTCATATTTAGTATGCATGTGTATATGGACAAGGCCTTCCCATACACACACAAATTTTAACCCCTTTGACCTTGAACTTAGGGTCGGCGTTTAGGTTTTGAAAAATGCTCATAACTTCTATCAAAGCGTTTATCGGGGGCGTATGTCATCCTACGGAGACAGCTCTTGTTTTTGCTACAGTCCTCTGCACAAACCATGATATATCTGCATATATGCATCCAACCAAATCAGTAAAACTATTTGTCACTTAATTACAGTAAACTTATTGCATGTAAACTTTTCAACAATATATATATATATATATATATATATATATATATATATATATATATATATATATATATATATATATATATATATATAACAGATCTTGAACAAAAAACACATCAAACTTCAAATTGTTTTAGTAAATTATAGGCTTTAATTGGTATTGTGAGATTGACAACACTCATGCATGCAACTATACAATTATACAACTATGGAACACATTATTTATGAGAAATTCCAATACATCAACATAACGTCTCAGATTTAAGGCAGTTAATCTAGTGCTGTTTTGCTGCCATTTTTACTATTACACATTTTTTCATTTTATGTTATGATGCATTGATCTTGTTTCTAAATTAACCAAGCAATCATTGTTAAACTTTTGAAGAAAGATGTTGTCTGATAAATATTGAAAATATAATCACTACAACGTGAACAAAATTCAGTTGAATACTGTGACCAACAAAGATTTGCCAAAGAGCAATTCAGACATGATTTAAATTAAATACAAGTAATATGAAAGTCTGCCTACTGGATCCCAGTTATGACTTATTTGTCAAATCTGCACATTAATTTGCCCTTGGCCATGTAGAATTGGGGACTAAATACCATCAAGTCATGTAAAAAGGAGCAGGGTATAGCACGCTGCTATTGATCTCTTGAGCTTTCACATGAATTTTATGGGTAATTTTCATACAACAATATAGTGTAATGATAAAGCATTATGAGCACAAATTATATCTCTTACTAGTGGTGCAAAAATCAATTAAGTGTCACATTTCAAAAGAAAATTTATATAAAAAGGTATTATTAATTGTTAAAACGTTATAAAAGGTTATTTCAATTCACTAAAGCATTTAATTACAAGAACAATTGCATTTTACGTTCATTACAAATTACAATACCGTATTGGAATTGTATTTATCTGCATTTGATGTGCATTTAATACACTTAAAAATGCAGACCAGACAGACACACTTTTAACAGAAACAAATGTATTTTTTTCTGCATTTTTCCAGCATTAATACTCTTCAAGTGTATTTTTTATCATCCCAGATACACTTTACCAGGAAAAAGGTATGTTAAAATGCATTTTTAGTTTGTTTTAAGTATATTTTCAAATGCATTAAGACACTCTTTTGCAAAAAATAATGAACAAAAACTTGAAAATATTTAATATACTAAAGTGAAGTAATAATTAAAGTTTTGTATGAGCATCAAAAACAGTGTCAAATTCATACCAGTGCCTATTTAGTAGCAGTAGGCCTTATATGGTCTACTTGTGGTAGAAATAATGCATTTAGTATAATACAACATACATAAATTAAAAAATATAGCTGCCCATACAGTTCAATACAATGTTCAATTAACTACACTATGCAAAGTTGAAATATGACATCAAGCTTGGAATAATCTTTTCAATAATGTATAATATGCTGTTTTAATTTATAAGTGAAATAGACACTTGCATATAAAAACTGATTTTACATCAAAACTAAATGTTTAATTTGATTTTTAGCTCCACTGGCCAAAGGTCCTGTGTCCATAGTGCGTCCGTGCATTAACTTTTTCTTTAAACATCTTCTCCTAAACTACTGGTCCAATTCTGATGAAATTTCTTAGGAATGTTCCTGGGGTAAACCTCTTTCAAATTTTTTCAAATTATGCCCCTGGGGTCAAATTTGACTCTTCCCCGGGGGTCACAAAATAAAAAATTTGCTTATATAAGGCCTATTTTGTGAAAACTTTCAAAATCTCCCGTCCATAACCATTGGGCCTAGGGCTATCAAATTTGGTATGTAGAGACATCTAATAGTCCTCTTCCAAATTTGTTAAAATTATGCCCCTGGGGTCAAATTTGACCCTGCCCCGGGGGTCACAAAATTGAACATATGCTTATATAATGCCTATTTTGTGAAAACTTAAAAAAAATTCTTGTCCATAACCATTAGGCCTAGGGCTACACAATTTGGTATGTAGTAACATTGTATAGTCTTCTACTTAGTTTGTTCAAATTATGCCCCAGGGGTCAAATTTGACCCTGCCCCGGGGGCCACAAAATCAATTATATGCTTATATAGTGCCTATTTTGTGAAAATTTTAAAACTCTTCTTGTCCTTAACCATAAGGCATAGGGCTACCAAATTTGGTATGTAGTGACATGTAATAGTTCTCTACCAAGTTTGTTCAAATTATGCCCCTTGGGTCAAATTTGACCCTTCCCGGGGTCACAAAACTGAACATACGCTTATATGGGGCCTATTTTGTGAAAACTTTAAAAATCTTGTTGTCCATAACCATTGGGCCTAGGGCTACCAAATTTGGTATGTAGTGACATCTAATAAACCTCTACCAAATTTGTTCAAATAATGCCTCTGGGGTCAACTTTGACCCTGCCCCAGGAGGTCACAAAACTGAATAAACGCTTATAAAGCGCCTATTTTGTGAAACCTTTAAAAAACTTCTTGTCGAAAACCATTCGGACTATGGCTACCAAATTTGGTATGCAATAACATCGTATAGTCCTCTACCAAGTTTGTTCAAATTATGCCCTTTGGGTCAAATTTGATCCTGACCCGCGGGTCACAAAATTGAACATTATATACGCTTATATCTTGCTTATTTTGTGAAAACTTTAAAAATATTCTTGTCCTTAACTCTATGACCTAGGGCTACCACATTTTGTATGAAGTGAGATATAGTAGTCCTCTACAAAGTTTGCTCAAATTATGCCCCTGGGGTTAAATTTGACCAGCCCATAAGGTCACAAAAGTGTACATGTGCTTAAATAGGGCCTATATTTAAGTATTTGCAAATGCAGAGAAATTTGTTTCAGCCTTTTTTTCAGCAGTGGAGCGATACAGGGCCATCATGGCCCTCTTGTTTAAATACTCAAAAAATGAAACCGTGTTCATGCTTGCATGAACACAGTTTATAAATGCTGTCAGAATAATAGAATATGCAATTACTATAAATACAAATGCCAGGGAAAAGTGCTTTTTGTACTAAAAAATTCGAATGAATATTACAATAATATATTCTGAATACTTTGGTGTGTAATTAACAGTTTTGTCTGAGAAAATCACTAAATTTTATATATTTATTCAAATTCACATAAATCATATTTCAAAAACACATAATTACTTCAAATCCTTTCACACAATACTGAAAAAATGCACAGTTTCTGATTGTTATTGATTATTAATTTATACATGTACCATTTTTTTAATCTTGATGCATCCTCAATTGTATTATGCACATCTTAATCTGTTTTAACAATTATAATATAAAGATTAAGGCTGACTCAGTAAAATAATAATCCATGGTTTCTGCAGTACTTGCAGACAAACTAGGAATACTGCTGTGATATTATCTATCTATCTAATGGGATATTAATTTGGCTTCAATAGAAAAAAATCAAAGCATACACATGTATATAATGTGTACGTATATATATATATATATATATATATATATATATATATATATATATATATATATATATATATATATATACTTGTAAAACTAAAAATTAAATATGTATGTTTCTATTACATCATTTAGGACTTTTATTTTCAGACAAAGTAGAGTGAAGCTTAAAACAGTATCCAATTGTAACAGTCAATTTTGGGAAAATCAACCTTATAATTATTTTCTGTGTTGGTCAATGTCATAATTGGTATAAAATGTATATTGAACTGGAAGTTTTCTTTATTTTAAATGATAACATTTGCTTGGTCAGCCATAATTGTCACAATCAAGTGGTCTTTTTACACTGTAGTTTTCTCACTGACTATGGGTTTGTTCTGAGAATGAGCCACACAAAGTATCGTTGGGGAGACAAGTTGTCAATTTTATGTTTATCAGTCTTTCATAATCCAGTATACCTGTAATAAGTGAATTTGTAACTAATAATCACACAATATACACAATTAAAATTGTATGCATTTAGATTTATTTAGTACTGCACATTAATCATTTTCTAAAAATATGTAGCAACATTATATTATATAATGCTGCAATACTAAAGTAATTTACTAATTAAAGGTCGCTGATGTGTAATGGATGTGGTGTCCACCTAATGATCTGGAGGTCACTGGTTTGATCCCCAGTGCTGGAGCATTCTTAAGAAATCTCCAAGAGACACCCAAGTACTGGTTCTTTAAATTTAATCGAACTAAAAATTGGATAAAAATTAAAAACTGAAACCCTTATTAAAACATTTTATTTTGAATCAAGCAAATGTGGAAATTCATTAAAAAAATGAGAACAATTTAAAAATTCTACTTTAAAGTAATCATGATAATTTAGATTATTTTCAGAATATTTAATGATGATAATGATACAATTATATATTACCTAAATGATAAAAATAAAACATGTTATGTTAATTTATGAAAAAAACGTTTTAATTTTATCAATATCATGGTAATTACAACTAGATACAGGCAATTAGATTAGAAACGTGCATTAATTATATTAATGATCAACCCAGACATTTGTAGTGATTTATGGTCACTATTTTGATTAACGTTCTATACATGACCTGTCATAAAAGGTATTTTTTAGCCAGTACTACAATCGGCAATGATAGTCTGTATTGCATACATATTCCACCGTCTATTATCGATTCGCTTCCTCAAACTGAACAAATATTTAATGTTTACATCGCGAAACGTAATGCATCTAGTTTCACTTTCGGTTTGGTTGGTTTTGTAAACACCGTAATTTCATCTTAAAAATTGGATGATAGGGTGATTAAATAATAATGGAAAAGTAAATCACTTGGATAATAGGTCAAAATGCAACACAAATGAACGTTAATAGTGCTCTTAATATCAAAGTTTCGGTAAAAAGTTTGGCGCTAGTTCAACGCGCATCGTATACAGCCTCATAACAATAGACTGACAACCTTTTGGGTAGTAAAGTAGTAATACAAGGCAATATGGCGACCGTTAGCCACGAGGCCTATCTTACGGAGGAATCCGAGATAGCCGAAGTATCACGATTGACTCTTCATTGGAAACCAAAATCGGTGGATGTAAACAAATATACATGTTTTGATGTGTTTTCATGTTATCGAATATTCTGGTGTTTTGATATATTAAAATGGTTCGAAACAAGTTAAATTATGTGACATGCGCACAGAAAAACTAAGATCACATCTTATCTCATCAATTTAATTGATCAAAAGATTAATTTCATTTTGACGATTTTACAAGTTGATTGTTGTTTAACATGTTTAAATTACAGGCAAAATCAGAAGCCTGAGAAGGGACCTTTTACAATGTATGCGTTCCCTTCGAGCAAAAACTGAAGAGATGAAGCATGTTTTCAGCAAAACAACAACAAACTCTAATTTTCAAATGTTAGTTAAAACGCTGAACATTTTCCCAATACAGAGGGACCCGGCCCAATTCCCAAAATGGTGAAAAAACACTGATTACCTTATTTAAGTATTTGTAACCTGCTTCCCTTCATAAATACTGTTTACAACCCAAACATCTTTTTACAAGACATATTTTTGTTTAGATTCTCTGTTGTTCTATTAAAGCACAAGTTAAACATAATCACTGTTTAATAAATATTTTAAATACTTAATTGAATAAATTGAATAAAATGATCTAAACTTATTTGACAAGTCCTAATATAAAGAATTAAACTTTCTAAGGATTAAAAAGCCTTATACACCCTTTTAGTAGAGACAAGCATGAGAATCTCATGCACAAAAAGGCGGCAACTGCCTTATGTTAAAAGGACCCATACAAAAGTAATCTATACATTGAATAAATATTAAAATAATCCAGTATAGACTAAAACGGTTTATAGCTTATAGTAAAGTTTAACTCTAGTTAAGTTGTGAAAACAGCCCTCCTGTGTATTAAATAAAATGCACAAGTGATTCAACATGTACACAGGCTTAGATAACCTTAATTTAATAATTTGAAACAATTGCAGAATAAGATCTATAATGTATAACAATAGTAGACTGATAATAGAATGTTAATCTTAATAGTAAAGACTAGATTTAATACTAAATTATATAAGACTCAGGGGTGTAAAACTTTGCTAAAAGCCACTCGCCCTGCAGGGCCACCAGCTTGAAAAAGGAGGAAGCCCATACTGATTTTGTGGTTGCCCTGCATTTTTCACAGCAAATATGTATAATGAATATTGTATTTAAAACAAATTACAATACAATTGGTTACTTGACAAGCTATTCTATCTATCTATCTATACTGCCAACTGCTCTGTCGAGCATTATAGGCAGAGGGACATTATCGAGTCCGTTTCCTGGGAAAAACCAGTACTAGGTGTCTATGGAGGAGATAATGAGAACGCTCCCCGAGTGGGATTCGAACCCACGAACTCCCAATCGCTAGGCGGGCACCTCATCCACAACACCACCGCGATTCAAATTATGATTCTAATTATGTCTGTAAACATTAACCATGTGTTGACTAGTGTAAATAAACAATATGGCCAAAAATAACCAAGTGTTTTACCTTTTATTCACCGATTGTCCTATAATCATTCATGCATGGTGTCAGAAACATTTGGTGACACAATCAATTAAATTCGGCAAGTCAAAATTGTCACTTTTCAATAAAACTATCCAGTTTGAAACGTATTACTGACGTTTTCTTTTTGACTCCTCGTAATTTCTTTGTTCTAGCTTTCGTTTGTTTATTTGGTCAGATTTTGGTATATCTTTATTATCCTAACAACTATTCACTCCTAAAAAGTTACGAATGTCAATTTGTTTCAACGACGACATAATGCGCGAATATAAACGGTGTCCCGATAAACATTACCCTACGCGCACTGCAGACTGATTAAAATTCCAGCATAAAGGTCAGTTTTTCTATCGTTATTAAACGACCGCACTGTCTATTAACTTGACAACCAGACTAGCACCTGTTACCTAATCAAAGCACTGGCTGATCTAGTTATGCGGTCGCCCGGTCGGGCGAGTATTTTGGAGATTCCATTCGCCCGAGGCTAAAAATAGTCGCCAATGCGAGCGGGCGACCGCTATTTTACACCCCTGAGACTGTAATGTAAAAATCATTCCTGCTACATATTCATGCCATGGCAATAAAAACAAATAAGAGAAAACTAAAATTTGTACACAATTTAAATTAATCTCAAAATACATGTATTCATCCTTAATTAAACCCGTCCCATTCAGATACACATTTGTAGTCCCTTACAAAATTGAATTAAATGTTAGACCTTTTTTTGACTTTTCTTTCGGGTGTGAGACAATTCACCCCCAAGACAATTCAACCCCTGGACAATTCACCGCAAGAATTTGATTTCCTTGGACAATTCACCCCCAAAGACAATTCACCCCCAAGACAATTCACCCCCAAGACAATTCACCTCATATTTTTATATTTGATTTTATTGTCATTTGCTTTTATCGTATTTGAAAATAAGTTGTGAGTAGATGTTTTGGGGTTATAACTTTGACTTTGCAGCACAATTTTGACATGAAAATAATAAATGCAGTATGTAAATGAAAGATAACATTGTGATTTTTGTCAACCGTAAATCTAGATTCAAAAATGGTGTGATATTTGCAAAAGTTAAAGTTATACTCGCTGGGCTGCCCAAATCTAAAGAAAAACTTAATATATATTTATATATCTGAAAACTACTAAACGTAGGCTTTCTAATGATATATAATTTGTCAAAATCGGCCAAGAAATGAAAATATAATTAAAAAAAGACGTTACAGTGGGTACATCAAAATGTATAACCTCCGCGCTTCGATGTACAATTATCGATAGCTACCGGTCACTTGACTAAGTTACGACAAGGTTAAATGCGCGGGGGTAAAACATAAAATGTTTATTTTTTGTGTTTAACGCGCTATAAATCCATTATTAACAACGGAAATATACTAAAAGTTATATTTTTTTGAAAGAAGAATTAATAAGCAACAAGATAACGTTTAAAGCAATAAAATCGGATGATTAGTTTTTGCATAAAATTGAATTTACTACAGTAAGGGTCAAATACTCGATTTCACTCCTGTCAATATACGCTCCGTGTCAATATACGCTCTGTGGTTCAACGTAGGAATAATTTTTAATTGAATTCAAAAGTTATCATTTGTTGTTTTACATAACATAATATAACAACATTCGTTAAATAATAAAATACTGTTCGTCAGAGAAAGTATTCCCATGGAAAAAGAAAATTGGGTATACTTTGTAAAAAACAATACAATGTAATGATATCAAACATTAATACTTGGCTTAATTTTCAACAAGAAATGGCGCCGCAGATGCCGACGCGTATCCCCACGCCGCATGTTTGACCCAGGGGCGCCCCAGGGTTGGTAATGGGGCCATGCATAGTTGAGATTGACCATATTGTCATAAGAGAAGTTCAGTATCAATTAGAAGTAAATCGGTGTAAAAATGAAGAAGTTACAGTAAAAGGCAATTTTAGGTGGGTGTGGCCTATGTGGGCGGGGCACCCCAGGGTTGGTAATGGGGCAATGCATAGTTGAGATTGACCGTATTGTAATTAGAGAGGTTCAGTATCAATTTGAAGTGAATCTGTGTAGAAATTAAGAAATTATAGTAAAAGGCAATTTTGGGTGGGTGTGGGCTATTTGGGCGGGGCGCCCCAGTGTTGGTAATAGGGCCATGCATAGCTGAGATTTACCATATTGTCAAAAGATAGGTTCAGTATCAATTTGAAGTGAATCGGTGTAGAAATTAAGAAATTATAGTAAAAGGCAATTTTGGGTGGGTGTGGTCTATGTGGGCTGGGCGCCCCAGGTTTGGTAATGGGGCCATGCATAGTTGAGATTGACCGTAGTGTCATAAGAGAGGTTCACTATCAATTTGAAGTGAATCAGTCTAGAAATGAAGAAGTTAATGTAAAATAACCTTAAAAATGAGTGAAAATCTCTGACCCGGCCCAACCCCAACCCCCATAACTTTTGACCCAGGGGTCAGATCAAAATTCAAAATAGTGCAGGGTCGCACATATGCTCAAAGCTACCATGTGTGTAAGTTTCAAGGGTGTAGTGCTAATAGTGTAGGAGGAGATAGTGGCCAGGACGGACAGACAGACAGACGGCGGAGATAACCACAATATCCCCACGTTTTCAAAAATTATCCCCATTAGTTATGTTTTTTACCAATCTGCTGTTTAAGTATGTAATAAAAATCCATTGGCTTTTAAGGAAATTTTCTGAATCATGATAACACATTTTTGTCTAAGTGTGGATTGAAAGAGCATTATGAGCAAAAGCTATATCAATCAAATGTGCAATTCAATACCTCTGAAACATTGTTTAAGTTAAATATGTTTACTATCTCAGCCATTTCTCATGAAATTATGCTCATCTTTTGTTGATCCTCCAATTGGCAAGTATAACCCTTTCAGTGCGGGAACCGAATTTTGAAGGCCTTTGCAAACAGTTTGGATCCAGATGAGACGCCACAGAACGTGGCGTCTCATCAGGATCCAAACTGTTTGCTATTCTGATAATATTCTTTGAAAAAAATCGAAGAAAATGCTAATTTTAGAAATTCAGCAGACAACATTTTAGCAGACGACAAATTTCCCAGCATGCAAAGGGTTAATCTGATTTACTGTACATATGGGTTTGCAGCTTCATTTCCTGAACATGTTACACAACAATTTCATACAGTTTTATGTTTTGTAAAATAGGTAATTAGTATAGATTTCTTTTTAAATGGTCTACAGTATAAGTTGTTTATGTTTCTTATCCAGTCATAAAAAGTCCCAAATAATTTAATTTTCCAATGTAAATACAGTGATTTTATTTGTTGCATATGAAGATGTCGAAACAATATTTTCTGTAAATTATGAGAAAGTATCATTTTCTTACTTTACAAACATGCACACAAAAACAAAACCAAAACAAATGATATAATTTGACTGTACTGTTTCCATGTTTTTGTCAACAAGTAACCAATGTTTAGGGGATAACTTCGCAGTCTCATGATGAACCTACAAATCTTCAAACCAAGAAACAGTAGCAGTTTTTTATATTATAGTGAAACTTAAATGTTCAACAATTGTTACCTTGAGGCCAAATCATTAGAATGACCACACAAATGAACATGTAAAATGTAACGTTTTTTTACTTTCAGTAACTGAAGATCTAGTACGGAGAAAGTCTGAACACAATGAACGAGAGATATTTTCACTAGAAGAATTATCATTGCACCATGAGAATATTGAAAGGTATTATACTTAGTATTAAGCAGTCTTAACATGGATTGTATGAAAACATACATTGGCCAAACATACCAAGTTAGGCCAAAAATATGATGTTCATTACCAATGAAATAGCTGAAACAAAAAGGTTAGGTATTAAGGTATGTGTTAAATACAGGTTTTTCTCTTATATAATATTGTTAAATGACCAAAATTTTTCCAATTTAATTTAGCGGATAGGCTCAAATGTTAGGTATTAAGGTATGTGTTAAATACAGGTTTTTCTCTTATATAATATTGTTAAATGACCAAAATTTTTCCAATTTGATTTAGCGGATAGGCTCAAATGTAGCAAAACAATCTTAAATAGGTCAGTCAGGTAAGTAGGAACAAATTACTTTTAAGCCTGGTAGTGAAAACATAAAGAGGTTAGACAGTACAGTAAATACTCTAAGTTTTCCAACACTACATTTTTTTTTGTCTAATTTTCAGGCCCTTTATTCTACAAAGCTATTTAACCAGAATTCTACCTGGTTGGGCCTATCTGGTGACACTTTAATTAATACTGCGTTTTATCAACCTTATTAAGTTCATAAAAGCCTGCAGACCAATGCCTTAAGACAGTGGACTATTATAGTTGAGCTATTGGGTAAATACATGTAGCTATGTATGCGGTTAATATCAATTGCTTAAACTAACAGCTTTAAGTGAAACATACATACAAATTCATGTGTTCTTAAAGGCGTGTTATTTTATGTGCTATTATTCATTGAAACAATTTACGCTCTGCAGATTTCATATCTCTATCCAATAGTCAATACAATATTTTTGGAGTGTCTCGAAATTTTTAAACACCTGTATTTTGTGTCGCTTCATTTTCAGAAACATGATTTTTTATGCCCCCCTTCGAAGAACAGGGGATATATTGATTTTCTGGTTGTTGGTCCGTCGGTCAGTCAGTCTGTCTGTCTGTCGCTAGGTCGGTCTGTCAGTAGATAATTTCTTTTCAGGTCAATAACTCATCAATGAATTGACCGATTGGCTTGATACTAAACATGTGCAATGGCTTTGGACAGTAGATGACCCCTATTGAAATTGCGATCACTGGGTCAAGGTCACTGTCACAATAAGTGTGAAAAATGTTTCCAATCAATAACTCGTCAACAAATTTACCGATTGGCTTGATACCTTCCATGTGCATTAGCCTTGGACTGTAGATGACCCCTTTTAAAATTGGAGTCACTAGGTCAAAGGTAAAGGTCACTGTGACATTAAGTGTTAAATTGGTTTCCGTTTAATATGTCATCAAAGGATTGAGTGATGGGTGTCAACACCCTGTTTGCGGGGGGCATCTGTGTCCGACTTCGGAGCTCTTGTTTTCATAGTTTTTGTATCTTAATTTTTGGGAACAATTTTATTTGTTATCTTTATGTGTTAGAAAACTTATGAGTAATTACGGTATCTTTGGCTTACCTAATAGAAAGTGTTTGAAGATTTTAAATAACCGATTTTATGTTGTGACATAATACTTCTTTTTTTTTAAGTACTTCATGTATTTATATAATTTTTTAAATATTTATGCCCCCCTTCGAAGAGGAGGGGGTATATTGCTTTGCTCATGTCGGTCTGTTGGTCTGTCTGTCGGTCGGTCTGTCGGTCCGTCCACCAGGTGGTTGTCAGACGATAACTCAAGAACGCTTGGGCCTAGGATCATGAAACTTCATAGGTACATTGATCATGACTCGCAGATGACCCCTATTGATTTTGAGGTTACTAGGTCAAAGGTCAAGGTCACGGTGACCCGAAATAGTAAAATGGTTTCCGGATGATAACTGAAGAACGCTTAGGCCTAGGATCATGAAACTTGATAGGTAGATTGATCATGACTCGCAGATGACCCCTATTGATTTTCAGGTCACTAGGTCAAAGGTCAAGGTCACAGTGACCCGAAATAGTAAAATGGTTTCCGGATGATAACTCAAGAACGCTTAGGCCTAGGATCATGAAACTTGATAGGTAGATTGATCAGGACTCACAGATGACCCCTATTGATTTTGAGGTCACTAGGTCAAAGGTCAAGGTCACAGTGACCCGAAATAGTAAAATGGTTTCCGGATGATAACTCAAGAACGCTTATGCCTAGGATCATGAAACTTGATAGGTAAATTGATCATGACTCGCAGATGACCCCTATTGATTTTGAGGTCACAAGGTCAAAGGTCAAGGTCACGATGACCCGAAATAGTAAAATGGTTTCCGGATGATAACTGAAGAACGCTTATTCCTAGGATCATGAAACTTGATAGTTAGATTGATCATGACTCGCAGATGACCCCTATTGATTTTCAGGTCACTAGGTCAAAGGTCAAGGTCACGGTGACCCGAAATAGTAAAATGGTGTCCGGATGATAACTCAAGAATGCTTATGGCTAGGATCATGAAACTTCATAGGTACATTGATCATGACTGGCAGATGACCCCTAATGATTTTCAGGTCACTAGGTCAAAGGTCAAGGTGACAGTGACAAAAAACATATTCACACAATGGCTCTCACTACAACGGAGAGCCCATATGGGGGGCATGCATGTTTTACAAACAGCCCTTGTTTAATATTATTTTACACGTCCCCTTCTGTTTGATGAACAATTCATGCTTAGTAAGTATTACACCATTATACCATATTACACCATTATACCATATTACACCATTATACCATATTACACCATTATACCATTTTTATTTCAGGATTGAAAATATTGACAAATGGTGCAAGCATTTAAAGATTTTGTATCTACAAAGTAATTTGATTCCTAAAATAGGTAAGAACAATTTGGTTTTTATTTCAGTTCAGTTAATATCTTAGAAATAAGTATTTCACAGAATCAACCTTTCTTCATATGTGTTCTGTTGGAATTGAATGTATGTTTTAGAACTCATTCTTATTCAATATTTAGTGAAGTCTAAGAATAAAATATTGAACTGAATTCAATGACAATACATTTTCAGAATTGTATAAACTTTTCTTTGCATTTATGATTTTGAATGAAATGTTATTTTATTTTCAGAAAATGTTGGAAGATTAAAGCAATTAAAATACCTAAATTTGGCTTTAAATAATGTAGAAAGAGTAGAAAATTTAGAAGGTGAGAAATACAATACCTTAATATCAGCTTAAATTTTAATCTATTTATAATTAGATTGTAGATTGAATAAGGGTTCACCACCAGTATAATGAGCACATCTATTATAAAATTCTCTGATTCATGAAGTTTCTAAATTTACAAACTATTAGGAACCATATTTATTTGAAAGAACCCAAATACATGTATCAATGTTTACCAAATAAGATAATGAGCTTGTTTATTTTTTAAATGTATTTATGCACACATATAATACAAACATCACCCTGGTTTTAATGTGCGCAGTGCTCGAATGTAACATTAACGAATGATAGTAATGCAAGAGGCTTACTGGTAATTGACTTTGTTGATGTTTGATACTTGTTTTTTAGGTTGTGAATCATTAGAAAAGTTGGATCTCACAGTGAACTTTGTTGGTGAACTCACTAGTATTGACAGTTTAAAGAGTCTTGTATTCTTCAGTGAATTGTAAGTACCGAATAATTTCTTCTGATTTGTTTTTCTCTTAAGATACATTAATACATAATATATTTGTTAGCAAAATGGCAAACATAAACCCATTTAAATCCGTTTGTTCTTTAAATGACATTAAATAATAATGAGGTTTTTGTTGAAATTGTATAATGATTGCATAGTTCAAACTATGAAATTACGAATATTGATGTGCTTGCCTGTTTCCAGATATCTCACAGGAAATCCATGTAGCCAGTTTGAGGGATATAGAGATTATGTCATATCTACACTACAAAACTTAAAGGTAAAATAGATCACATTGTAGAGATTTAATAATAGCTTCCCTACTAAACAAAAAGGCAAATTACATTATGTTATTATTATGTACAGTTGTCTGCTGTGTGAGAATCCTATGTTAGGTGATAATTTAGGTTCAAAATATCCCTAGTTCTAAAGCCAATAAACTCAATGTGTCATTACTGGTGGTCCAAACTTGTTTGTTCCTAGCGATTGGGTTTACTGACATTTTTATACCATCCCCCACTGTAACAAAGTACAGGGGAGTTTACTGGATGTTTCTATGTCTGGCCTTCAAAACAAACTTGTCTGACAAAGTTCTCATACTACGGAATACCGTTAGGGCCATTGTGGGTACACATTAAAATCCAGAGGGTGAGAAGGCGAGAACGCATGGGTACGATGACGAGAATGCGACAATACGATGAAGAGAGTGCAACAATACGATGGAGAGAATGCAAGAACGCGATGGTGAGAACGCGATAGTACGATGACGACAATGGGACAGTGTGATGACGAGAGTGCCACAATACAATAGCAACAGCAATAGTACGATGGCAGCAATGCAAGAATGCGAGAGTAAGATGACGAGAATGCCACAATACGATGGGGACAGTGTGACAATACGATGGCAAGAATGCCAGAACGCGATGGCGAGAATGCGATGATACGATGGCGACAGTACGATATGACTATCGCATTGTCGCTATTGTACTATCGCACTGTCGCCATCGTATTGTCGCATTGTCCCGTTGTCTCGTCATCGTACTATCATGTTCTCGCATTCTCGCCATCGTATTGTCGCAGTGTCATCATTGTATTGTCGCATTTTGTCATTGTACTCTCACGCTCTGGCATTCTTGCCCTTTGGATTTAAATGTGTAACCATGATGGCCCTAACCATATTCCGTACATACGTAGTTGCATTCATCATTCCTTGTACATGTAATTTTCCATAAAAATCAGTTTAAGTATAAAATAATTTTCTGCCACTTAAAATATGATAAATGTGTATTTATATATCGTCATTATGTCTCTGATTGATGTGCATGTTTTTTTGCTTTAATGCATCCTTAGTATTTATGTTGTTTTTGGACATTTTTGAATTGACGGGCTTTAACTAAATATAGAGGCAAATAGAGGTTGCTAATAATTTTTCAGACCCTAGATGGAACACCAGTTGAGAGATCTGAGAGAATTATAGCTACACAGGTATGCATTTCAGAGGTCCTCACAAGATGGGTATCTGTGTTAAATTTGTATTGAATAGATCGAATCATGCATGAATTACAACTTTTTTATGATTACACCTTTTAAAACTTTGAATAGTGAAAGAGTGACATCATCAATCCAGACTTTGAATTCTGAAAACTGTTTGCATTTATGATGCTCTCATTAAAACCTTTGAAGAGAAAGTTTAGCAGGAGCAAATCAATACATGTACGTTCTGATGTGAATAGGGTAAGAAAAACAAGCAGTTGATATATATTACACTGTATATGAATGAAACATTTATGAGTGACAAAAAATGTATGTATAAGTATTACTAGTATTGCACTTTATATTCACACCGGAAGTGTAGCTTTTTGTGCTCAATTGTTAAACAATAATTTGAGTCGCGTTCTGAGAAAACTGGGCATAATGCATTTGCGTAAAGTGTCGTCCTAGATTAGCCTGTGAAGTCCGCACAGGCTAATCAGGGACGACACTTTCTGCCTAAACTTAATTTTTGGTAAGGAAGGACTTCCTTGAAACTAAAAATACCTTAAAAGCGGAAAGTGTCGTCCCTGATTTGCCTGTGTGGACTGCACAGGCTAATCTGGGATGACACTTTCCACACATTCATTAAGCCCTGTTTTCTCAGAACAAGACACATTTTATTTCAGAACTATGGAGTAATCCGAGCCAGAATTGTTCAACAACAGATTGAATATAAAAAGAAACGGGTAAACAATACACTTACTGATATTTTTGGTACTTTTTTTGTCGGGACAGATAATTGCCCATTTTTGGTGATGTTTTGTATGCAAATTGTCCCTGTTGTTATTACTAAGTAAGAAAAATTGCATTCATGTATTAACGTTAATTGAACTTTTTAGCTCACCTGAACACTTGGTATTCATCGGGAGCCTTTAGGACACCATGTTGTCTGGTAACCGTCAGTGCGTTCTTAAATTTTTCTCTTGATGAGTTCTACTCCTGAACAGCTCAACAGAGTATAATGGAACTTTTAAGGAATGATCCTTTAATTAGGTGACCCTCTTTTATAGTTTTTCAAATTTTCTTGGTCTACCTTATAATGAAGGATATTAAATGAGTAAACAATTTAAAACTTAACTTTTTTATTCTCTGAATGTTAACTGTCAGGGCTTTAATATTGGAGTGGAACATAGTTAAGTGGTCCTCTATTACGTTGTTCAAGTCATTGTCAAAGCCCTAGAGAACACATGATTTTATATAAACTGTATAAACATGACTTGTTCTCTTAAATTTAAATTTAAAAATATTTGGAATGTATCATGGTATGATAGTCGTCTACCAAGTTTTTTTAAATGATGCCCCTGTGGTTAAAATTTGCCCCTTCCACTGGATATGTTGTATATAGTGAACACTTAATTTTTTTTAATCTGAAACTGCTCGACCCAGAATTTTGTTTTTTTAGCATATAACATTGTATAGTGGTCCTCTTATTAATTTGGTCAAATAATGTCCACTTGGGTCACAATTACTTCCAACATTGGATTAACTTGTTTTCATGATATTTCTGCTTAGTTTGAATTTATTTTGAAAACATGGTTAACAGGGGAAAAGTGAATTTCCTTTTATGGCTGTAGTGAAACACTGTAAAGGCAAGAGGGATGCAATTTTCCTTATTCAGCTATAATGAACATTTTTAAGTTGCATTGTTTTGTTTAATATTTATGAAACTGGTTCAGAACATTTGTTGTTACCATAGCTTAGAAAGTTCCAAAATGATTTCGGAAATATCATGAAAGCTGCACAAAACAGTTCAGCTCTCCAAAGTCTAAGGTGAGCGAAAGAGGGCCTATTGGCCTCTTGTGCGATATCATAATAAACTTAGTATTGTTATCGCCTTACCAGGATAAGGAGAGAGAAGAGGCAAGAATAGCATTAGAAAAGGAAGATCAAGAGAAGGAAGCTGCAAAAGCAGAGGCCGAGAAAAAGCTAGGCTTTGATGGCACCTGGTACACTGATATTAATGCAGAGTAAGGTTGTACCTGACAGATGTTTTTGATGATATGTTTTCTTGAGACCTTCTTTGGGTTGTTAGGTACACGAGCCACACTCAGGGAATATGCCGCTTAGTGCATGTGTGTAATACGCTGTCCCAGATAAGATTATGCAGTCCGCACAGGCTCATTTGAGACAAATGAAACCTTTGGCGTCTGTGGAATATTTTTTTGTAAAGGAAGTTTCTCGTAAACAAAAATCGAGTCTGGGAGGAAAGTGTTGTCCCTGATAAGCCTGTGCGGAATTTGCATGCTGGGAAATTTGTCGTCTGCTAAAATGTCGTCTGCTGAATTTCTAAAATTAGCATTTTCTTCGATTTTTTTTCAAAGAATACTATCAGAATAGCAAACAGTTTGGATCCAGATGAGACGCCACGTTCTGTGGCGTCTCATCTGGATCCAAACTGTTTGCAAAGGCCTTCAAAATTCGGTTCCCGCACTGAAAGAGTTAACACACGTGCATGAAACCCTGTTTTCCCAGTGCGAGGCTCATAGAAAGATTGTAAATGTTATGTTTGATGTTCACTGTAGAAGAATCTAGTAAATATTAATAAAATTAAATCATATTTTTTATTCGTTTAATTTGTTTTTCAGAGATAAAGAAAAACGTGCCAAGAAACAAACAGAGGAGGCAGAGGAAGAATTTAAAAAGGACAAAGAGTAAGAAATACAGATGGTATAATATAATATAATAATTTATTTCTGTTTATTGAACAAGAATACTGTCTTATACGAGCTGCACTCTTTGAAAATGGACTAAATGCTTGAACATAAAGTGTTGTCCCAAATTAGCCAGTGCACTTTGCATACAAAAATCAGGGACAACACTTTCCGTGTCAATGGTATGTTTCGTTTTAAAGTAGTCCTTTCTCAGCCAAAATCCAGTCTGGGCGGAAAGTGTGGTCCATGATTAGCCTGTGTGTACTGCACCGGCTAATCTGGAACAACTCTTTTTGCACAGGCATTAACCCTTTCAGTGCTGGAACCGAATTTTAAAGGCCTTTGCAAACAGTTTGGATCCAGATGAGACGCCACAGAACGTGGCGTCTCGACAGGATCCAAACTGTTTGCTATTCTGATAGTATGCTTTGAAAAAACCCGAAGAAAATGCTAATTTAAGAAATTCAGCAGATGACATTTTAGCAGACGACAAATTTCCCAGCATGCAAAGGGTTAAGCCCTGTTTCTCCCAGAGCAAGACTCGTATGGATTTGTTCTTATTATCAGGTTCTGGGACACCAAGTCTGTGTTTAGTCCAGAGGAGCGATTGAAGGCCCACAAGAAACTGGAGGAGCAGAAAGACAGAGACAGGAAACGAGAGTAATCACTCCTTTTGTTGTTTAATTTGCTCACTTCTTTACGCATACTACAAACTATTTGTAATTCACGAAAAACTATTGTTTTGCTGCCCTCAAAGATATACTGTTGGACTTGATAAAGTTTGTGAACTGAATTGTGCAGAATTTTTGTGACTGACTGCGACTCTTTCGACTTAAACTGGTCTTGCGATTTTATTACCAGTTGAAAACTGATGCTGCAATTTTATTACCAGTTGAATACTGATACTGTGATTTCATTGCCAGTTGAAAACCTGTATAGCGATTTTATTACAAGCTGCAAACGGTTATAGCTGCAATAGTTTTTTAATAGAACAAAAGATCAGTTTTAATCAGTTCCATATTACCCATTAGGCAGAGTATTCAACTGCCTATGAGCCCTGCAACTTTAAGTGGCCCCATAAGACCATCTCGTTAGAATTTTACGGACTGAACATTGACTACCTATCGTAGATCTTTCTTTAAGTTTCATATTTTTTTCTGGATAAATAGTTTTATATGTAAATATAGAGACTACATGGACTGTTTATTTAAATTCAGGTTTTATAGTGACATTTTATACCTTTTAAAGGATATTGCCACATTTTCTTTCTTGCCAGCCTTGGCATTTAAACTAGTGAAATCAATTGGGAAAGGGCTCTATTAGGTACTAAGCCAACTAGTGGCCCGGGGCCCCAACAGTTTTACTGCTTATGGGCCTCAACGGTGCTAATCCTGCACTGGTTTCAATAAAAGCTTGTATGCTTATTAAAACATGGTATTTTGCTCAAGTACATTAAACTTTTATGTGGTTGGTATTTAATACCTATATTCTGAAACATTTCAATGTAAATGTATCACATGTATTATCTATAGATTTATTTATTTACAAGTGTTTATTGTTTCAGAGACGCTAAAAACCCTCCAAAGCCTCCCCGGCGACTGTTTGCAGACGACGGCCGTCCATTGAATGTCAATGAACCCAAGTATTCAATTTATATTTACACATATTTATCAAATTATGTGGTTTCGAAGGTTTGTTTATGTCATTTTATTTTCCCTGTTGGTGTAAATAGAACAAAATAATTGATCCAAAACAAGAAAAAGCATCTAAAACATTGCCAGACAACGTTTAAATTATTTGTAATAGCCTCTAAAATTGAATCATTTTTAAAGCACGCTATGCCAATACTGCAGATTTCCATTTTTTACAGAATCAACTTCAAGTTGACTGAAGACGAAACAGGGAACTCCTATCTTTTGGATTACCAATGCTACAAGTATGCAATCTAGCTTGTTTGAACTGCATCATGGGAAATTGTGTTAAAGGCCGCACGTGGCCAACATAGGTCTAGAACAGCTTGTGTATCAGTTTAGTCAGGTCAAGAACTAACCTTTCCGCTTATAATACCACTATACCTTGTGTTACGTTATAACAGACAGGGTAGCTCCTGACCAGACTGCGCGGATGCAATGGATGATCTAGATATAGGCTGACTGCATATAGTATTTTCGCATGACGCGGGTCTAATTTTTCCTAGTATTTAACATCCAGGTTTTTGAGCAGGCTATGAATAATTGCTTGTACCCATGATTTAGTAAACTGGGCTTTCGAAGTTCAACATAAGCTTAGAGCCTTATTGGAACCAGTAGTTAAAATTGGCCTCATCGCTTTGGTGATTTGAAACGTATCAAAGACACATTTACAGCATAGTCTTTTGAAAGTGTTGAGTAAATAACCTTAACCTCATTGACGTTGTCAATTAAATAAAGCTGTTGTCAAGAGAGTGCAGATGGTATAATTTGAAAAGTGGATTGAAATATTCATTGCCTTTATCCCTGCATGCATGAGGAAACTGGTGCTTATTCAGTTTCACATTTATGCTTGGAAAGTCGTCGAAGGCTGGAGTTATTAGCCATTACTAAGGGAAGTTACTGCGCGTGGACCAGTTTATCGATATGAAAACCACATAACAGGGCTTGAACGGCACATGAATCGCCTTGTTAATACACGATTTCTCCCGTTTAAGCCCTCCTTTTGCCAAGTTTCTGCGCCCCGCCAGAGGGCATTATATATAGAGTTTATGCAATTATGAGATAGAGGATATTTGTCGGATTCGGTGGATTATCGATTTTGATTCACGAGTGATCACAGAGCCACGAGTGAAAATATATATTTTCTATGATCAAAAGTGAATTAAAATCGATATTCCACCGAATACAACACATTTTCTTTTTATTGTATGCTTTTTTTTTACAGTATATATACATTGTTAAAGAGTTTAAATAAAGAATTTCGCTGGGATAATGACGTCATTTCGTCAAAAACTGACGTAATTTCACAGTAAACAATGAAAATTATCGATAATTTTCACTGATATTTCACTGTTTGAAACAGTGAAATTATCAGTTTTAATTCACTGATATTTCTCTATAAACCACCGGAAAGCATAAAATAAAACAAAATAACTGTACATCTAATAGGATGGGCACTTTCAATTCTTCATTTCTTCTACAATATACAAATGCTTTAATTGACATGCGAATAAGCTTTCAGACGTAATTAAAAAAATAAACATTTATTATTGATATTGACACTTAAAATAGTTTTATTGATTATAGTGTTTTTTTCTGGGATTCCAAACTATAATTAAGCTATTTATAGGTGTTTGCTATTTTATCTTTTTTTTGAATAAATGTTGTGAAGAAAATAATAAATGTTAAATCGTGTTCTACATATTTTTTGTAAGCATGTCGCTAATTTTATTCCCATAAGTTTATAGAAAATTGACATGGAAAACTTCTTAAAATAAGCTTAGCGACAATTGGTCTTTGACTATTCTTTCAGGAATTGAATTGTATTCAGCAATTTCGTTCCCCAACAAACTTGCGTATTGTTCATTTCAATAATCATATACTATATATACTTGTCTGTCACGTAACATTGTTGGGGAGGTCCGGAGGTCTTGGGTTATCAAGCTATTTCCCCAGTGCCGCATTTGACTTCTCTATTGTTTGATTTTAATAGAGGGGTAACGCAGTTACCCTTGTTTATTTAGGAACACATTATATTAACGCACGGTATCTCACAGTAATTCCAATCATAAGTATTACAAGATAGATTATGGCCCTTAACTGTTTTTGTTTTAAATAAATGTATGTGTCATAGGATGTTAAAAAAACAGAACTTAAAATAATACTGTAACCTGTGTTTTAAAAACGTAAGCCATTTCAGTGGTATTGACTTTAGTGACACGTGTTCCCTTATTGTATGTGGTACAACAAACTGGATTTCGGTTGGAATATTTATGTCTTTAATGTAATTAAATAGATTTTTATTGCAACATTATAAAATGGGACTTGAGAAATATGCAGAATGTATACTTGATTTCACTTTTTATCAATGTCGCATTAAATTTTTTTGCAGGCTCAAAGATGTATACAGAGAAACCCCTTTATTTCCACGATTTATTATAATTTTCCATGTCGCCCGTATCGTATTCATAAAAAATATAATTAATTTCATGGTTGTACTATTGTACTGATTTTCTTTACGGCTTTCATGATGTATTGAACATAATTTTGTTTTATTATGAATGAATAAATGATGCAATTCCAATATTATGTACAAAAAACGAGTTTCGTATTTTAATATTTATAGAGCCTGTAGTATAATGTATTTAGTTATAATTTCAACAACGTTAATGGGTTCCGATTTTCAACAGTTTATGTTATACCAACATGAATATTTGTTTACTTAAGATTAGCGACACTTAATTTGCAACTATTTCTTCAGGAATTGAACTGTATTCAATGTTTTTATTTCCAATAAACGCGCGAAAACTATATAAACCTTCTGAAAGCACATATACTAAAATGTTCTGATATATTTGTTTTGAAAATGTAGTTATTGGGTATCAAAATGTGTTTTGTAGTTTGCATGGGATTCCAAACTCCTTAGTGTTGAAGGCTATAAATAGCCTGTTATCAAAATATAGCTGCATCGACTTTAGCATTTTTATAGCACTTAAATATAATCAAAAACTACTTATACATATAAATAAACAAACCATTTTTTTACCTAATTAGTGCATTTAATAAGACGAAAACATGGGTTCGCCGATAGTACATATTCATAATTCTTCCCGACACGTGATGATCGAATACGTATGCCTTTTATATTTTGTACATTTGCTCCTTTCGCGTTTAGTTTAAATGAATACCATTTTCATTTTGTTTTAATGTCACAGCAATTAGTCCAGTGTCCAGCCTTTAATCACTCTTTGAACAAATGCCGTTTCGAGCTTCATCCAAACATTTTATGCCTTTCATATTTTATGGACAAATAATGTGAATGTTTTGGCGTGGGTTTCCAACGTGTGCAATAATTGTGTTCTATATATAAATAAATATGTACTAATAAGTAGCAATAACATTAAAACATAACATGTCCACACAACCATTAATAATAAAAGCATAACGCAGTCTAAAAAAACGCAATTTTTCGAATTTAAAGTATTCTATTTCATGTACTATTTAATTTTATTTTTTTTAATGGGAAAGCCAGGCTATTTTATTAGACCATATCTCCAGCTTTATTGTATTACGTTTACTAACTTGAGTAAAGAAAAGTGAGAACTACTAGCATATATGTTCCTTAAATTGTGCAAACCGATTTGGGAGGTCCGGAGGTCTTGGGTTCTCAGCTATAAATTTCCAATTCCCCATTCGACCTTTTTTGTCCCCATAATGAATGAATTATTCATAAAGTATATTGAACAAATAAGCTAGTAAAGCCTTCAAGGATAGAGATTCTTTCACGATAAATATACTTGTATTCTCTGACCAAATGGCGGTTTTTGTCAAACAGATCTCTGCCATCATCAGAAAAGCAGCGACGAAACCTCCACTCTGTCGCTTCTTTTGTTAAATTTGGAAGAGTTTAAAAATCATCACTTATAGTATCTGTCCTCAAAAAAAGACGGAGTTCACTACAGGTGATATGATTTTTTTTGAACCGCCACTGTTTTTTGATATGTTTTATATTTATGTTCTAGGTATTTAGATACCAGTATGATAGATGTTGATGTTCAGCCGAATTATATACGGATAACAACAAAAGGAAAGGTAATTGATACACTGGAAATACTGACATATCTATTATAATTGTCAGATATGTATAGCAAGCCGGCCAAATCGTTTCCAATTGAAAGTAAAACGGACTTCTGTAAATATTTGTAAACAATAGTCATTTTGAGTTTTTTGTTCCGGTATATTTAGGTTGGATTTGAAAAAAGTTATTTTTCAAAAGTTTAATACAACAAACACGCATACAAGCATGTTACATGCTGAATATTTTTTGTATAGGCACTTGATGGGTATATACATTCATATACAATTGATGTAGTTTTATATTTCAAGAACTTATTTAAAATAAAATATTGGACAAAAAGTTAATAAATGAATGTTTATTGCAGACCTTCCAGTTGTGTTTAGAACAGGAGGTGAACGCTGATTCAAGCTCTTGTCAAAGATCCCAAATCACAGGACACTTGCTAGTTACCATGCCAAAGGTTTGATTTATTTTGTTAACGATATTGTTATCTTCTTAACTGTAATACTCAATCACGTTGTTTACATTTTGTTATTTATATTATTTAAAAAGCATTACAATCACAATTAATTGATTTGTATGAAGAAATACTTTTCATACCAATAGGAATATTTTATTATTATAACATGATAACGTATTGTATAAATAAGGAATAAAACATGACTGTGGTGTTCCGATTTGTATAGCATGAGTGGATTGTGTCAAGCTATACTTTTCTTGAGGTTGCGGGTCTACGATTGCTAATTTGCAATACAACCAATCAGGACACAACATTCATGTAGAGCGGTGGATTTCATTTATTCAATACATTATACTATAAAAAAGAAAACAGCAAGACAACGAAATAAATTATGTATTAATTTGGAATATGAAAATTGCATTATGTAGAACTAAACGAACATAGATGCCTGCCAGGATGTGATTGTGACGTACATTTTTGACGTCATTAAATTATTTTCTTTTTTCAAGCGAGTGAATATGGAAAATAATCTTAAAGTGTGTAATATGGAATTTCAATATTGACTTGAGTTTCACTTCTTTATATTTTTAACTATAAAAAAGACCTACGTATACGATTCCGGTTATCAATTGGTTTATAATACATAAATTTACTTAACTGCGCGGTAAATATGAATCATTTGAATAGACAAATACAGTATATTATTGTGTTAGAAAATATGTGTCAATACATAAAACACCTTTAATCTTTCATGCACCGTATTTAAACAATCATTTATATTTTACTATATATGTCTACAATTTTAACTTGGACTTTTCTAGCCATATATAATCATTCAAAAAGATTTGTAGCCATTCGTTGGCATTCAAGACATTAATATGAAGAATTTATGATAATTGAAAGTACTTGAGATAATATATTTACCATTAATTTCTGATACAGGCAAAGCAGATTGTCAAATCCTCACCAAAACCGGCGAAGACCAGCAATAACAACAAGGAAAATGAAAGCAATGAAACGCAAACTAAAACAAACCGGTAGGCACTTACAGTCGAGTTGGTTATTATTTATGTAGAGGATGAATTGTCATAGAAGTGTCAACGAATTTCCTCTTACCGACTGTTATGCACTGAATGGAAACAACAATATATACCCGTTCACGTACTAGCTAAATTTAAATATAGTTTCCACTTTTCTTTGGGAACAGAATGAAACATAGTTTAAAAAAATTGTGAAAATGCCTCATTCAAATGCAGTTATATCCTCACAGCTTCGAAATTTTATGTTATTTGCAACAACACACAATGCAAATTTGTTATAATTTGCTGATACATTAATTTGCAGAAAAAACATGGAGAAACTTGAGGTTGACGAGTCCGCTAGAAAGACAGTAGACATAGGCAATATTGTGAAGGAAAAGGGCGAGGTGAGTGTTCCTCCTCTTGGCTCCAAACCGCTCGGCAAAAAGCGGGAGGAGAAACCGTTGAGTGAAAACTTTGTGGACAATCCCGACGTGCCACCGTTGGAATGAGTTTTTGATCTTTGGAGCATATTACATGGATAATCTCAGTGCTATAACAGCTGAATAAAACGTTTGCCGTTTTGAGTGTTTAAAGTAGCAAATGGTTGCCCGTGTTTTCTGACAAAAATAGGTTAATGTTTTTAG
This sequence comes from Dreissena polymorpha, assembly GCF_020536995.1. Lineage (NCBI taxonomy): Eukaryota > Metazoa > Mollusca > Bivalvia > Myida > Dreissenidae > Dreissena > Dreissena polymorpha. Next base: position 32,457,990 of record NC_068357.1, read on the forward strand.
CAAGGTTTATATACGAATTAATATTTTAACTCCAGTCCTTGTCATTGCCTATCTGATGAATTTGAAAAAAAGTTATCGTTAAAACTCAACCTGTGCCAACAAAATTACTTGTTCATTCATTTTCAGAAAATAAATTTAGGCCCGAAACTTAAACGGTTTTTGGAACCATCATCATTTAATGTTGCTCTACACTTGCTCTTTATTGGATGTAAACAACATGGTAAAAGTTAATCATTTTTATTTGCTGTGAACTGAAAATAATAATAATTGCAAAAATAGTGTTTTGTTAATTTTCAAAGGCAAACAATAATGTAAGTTGCCTTTTTCTTCGAGTCCATAATTGTTCACATGTTGTCGTGACTTGTACGGTCATCAATTAAAGTGCATTATTTTCCAGTTTGACAACATTCTTGTACTTGATCCGATTGCATGGATGTATATGAGAGCAGTGCACGACACCTGCTTGGTGAATGAGGCGGTTACTCAATATTAGTTAATATCTGTGATCATAACTAACGAACCATCATCTATCAAATTGTTTTTAAAATAAATTATGTGAACATCAACGTTTCCTTAAATGAAGGGTAAATATGACACTTCGTATAATCACATGTTCATATGACATAATTAACATGTCGCCGCCTGTCAATCAAATCCTTATCTTAGAATTGATCTACAAATCAGCGATCGACTAATCGGCGCGTTAGTTAGCAACGAACTGTCCGCCAATTTCTTAGACAAACTATGTCTAGGTTCACTTTTATTACAAAGAGTTTCTTTTGTTTTCCTCTTTAAAAACGTAAAACGGTTTCAATGGGGATTATGTAACTCGGACAATCGATATCCTGAAAGATTAGTTGGTGGCATTGAATATATAGCGTTTCCAAAGCCGAAAAGAGATCTTGAGAAGTGTTAGAGATGTATAAATGCATGCGGTCGCCCCCACGAACAACTGAACGTAAACACTGTCAAAGACAATTACAATATCTTTTTATCGAATAAACTAACAGATTCAAATAGTTAATGTTATCGATCTCATTATCACATAATAGTTCATGTTTTTTAATAGTTATATCAGTTACTAGGTGATTAATAGAAGCAATGTTCATCTGCATTACTTTAAGAGAAATAAAACAGCATGAAGCCTAATTCATGCCGTGTTTTATTTCTCTGATAGAAATGCACTTTATTGCCATTGTACATGTTATTAAGAGGTTACACGTGATATCTTATTTTAATAACGGTATCTACACATGTGGTGTCACCAATAAACGCTTTTAATCCACACTTGGAGATCGAATGCCTACCGGTAATTCTCTTTTTTTCAACGAGTTTCGTTTATTTTGTTTGAAAAAAATACGGAATTGAAGTATGACAAAAACGGTGTAAATAGGAATAATTTAACTCCAGAAAGATAAGTTACATTAATTAAATATATACCATCTCCAACGCGGAAATGCGGTCTTGACAAGAGCGAGTGGAAGCTTTAACGTGAAGAATTACCGAGATCACCCTTATAGAACATTAATTTATTTCAAAAACTGGACATGTCATGTAAGCAATAACTACGTATTATTAAGTATGAATTATATCAGGTATGCATGTAGAATAATAGAGAATATTGATACCCACTTTGCGTAACTTAACGAAATTCCCGTTATAAATCGAGTTTTTTGTGTGTCAGAAACATGTGAAAACGATTTTATGTTTCTATTTAAATAAAAACGTATCGATAAATGCCATTGTATAAGAGTTATAATTACTGATATAACCAATAAATGCGTTAACTTGTGGGAAGTCGGTACCTGCGCGAGCGTCTGATACTGGTAGCTTTACCGAATTCCCCTTCATACAACGCTACTTCATACAACGCTACTTTATATCAGACCATGACCAAACTGATTGTGTTGTCTTGCAATTTCAATTATAGTGATTGATAAATATCCCATAATATGTTTAATATTATTAATATCACTTTTATACGTAATAACATGTGGGATTTTGGTACCCACTCGGTGTCAGAAAGAACATTTAACTTCACAGAAATCCCAGTTTTAAAGCGCTATTTCGTGTCAAATACACGGGGGGGTGGTGTTTCGTTAATATTTTGTAAATAACATGGGTAAATACCGGTGAAGAAGTGTTAATATATTGCTAATACCACCATTACAGGTAGAGTATCAGGTTCGATTTCGGTAAGCGCGCAAGCGTATGAGAGCGTGTTTCATGTACCGAAAAACCCGTTATAAATAGCTGATGTTCTCTATAAACGTATATTTTTGCATTTGCAGAAAAACTACATGACACAAACCACTTTTACAAGTGTTATATGGTGTCCAAAAGTCCATAAAAATCATTAGGAATATCGAGTAAATCTATATGCAGTCTAAAGGCAAAGAAGCCATTTTGGTGTTAGCTTGTGTAGGTTTGCTACCCGCTGAGCCACGTGATTAAGTAGGCGACGCGATCATCGTCCAGGCGTCATGTCAATTGTCGCGCGCTGTTCAAAATAAACAACTTATAGAAATGGGTGAAAAAACTATTTAAACAACATATAAAATACATCTTTAATACGCACGTTAATGAATTATGTTTATGTTTGTAAATTTGCTATCACATACACATAAAATACCCGGTATAATGTTAGAAAGTGCACAGATTACTTCGAACCTTGCATAACAGTGACCTACCAGTCGGGCCGCAAAAGTTGGACGGATGTCAACGCAACGTCTTACGTCCATTTACGGTTGACTTGTTTGACACTATAATGTCAATATAAGGTCCTCAGTTATATGTACTTGTTACTTTATATATTTCGTACTTATTGAAAATACCCTCCAAAGTAAAGGCATAACTGGTATTAAGTTACGATAATTTATGATAACAGCTTTTGCAGATTATACTTTTTGATTGTAAACTGGAAATAAATATATATTTCATTGTGTTTGACTAACATTGGAGAACATAAAACCGTAATTTACCATTTAACCACGTTATGTTGGGACACACATCTTCAGTATTCAATGAAACAACTCCGCTGAATTAAGCGGCTTTAAGTACATTGCATTGTATGAATATATACAGATAATAGCTACATAACACATACATTTTTCTCGATACATCGGTTGCTATCTAGGATCTTAACGCGGTGATAAGTCTATTTCAGCCGATTATTTGACGATTGCTGTTTTACTGGTTGTCATGTGAATCTTAATTCGGTCAAATATGGCAGCGACATCAGTACTCGTATAAGCAGCTTCAGGGATTTATGCCCCGAAGGTGGGCGTATAGTGATCGCACTGTCCGTCCATCCGTCACATTTTTGCGTTTAGGTTTCGAAAAATGCTCATAACTTCTATGTCGCTTCAGATGTAACCTTCATATTTGGTATACATGTGTATATGGACAAGGACTTTCCATATGCAAACAAATTTTGACCACTTGACCTTGAACTTAGAGTCCGCGTTTAGGTTTGAAATCTGGGTTTAGGTTTCGAAAAAGCGTTTTTCGGGGGCATATGTCTTCCGATGGAGGCAGCTCTTGTTTATTAATGGGAAGTGATTGCATTCCAACCGATACGTTGGATGTAGTAGTGGGATGTAATAATCAACACACACAATATTATATGATTTATTAAAAAAAGAAATATACAACCAGATCCAAACAATAAAAACAGTAATTTATAAAAATGATCTTGTTTATTATTAAATCAAAATATAGATTTAATATTGCAGTGTATTTACATGAAATATGAGTTACGCCTGTATATGAAACACGTTATTATTAGTATTATTTATTAAACAAAGTAAACGACGCCCAACAACAAATAAAGTTCATACATCATCGTATCGAAGAAAACATTCTCACAAAAGATAACCAGATCCTATACAAATACGAAGTGACCATTTTAATTTATAGCGTATATATAAATGGCATTTTTGTTTATTTTTGTAAATTATAAAGTACTGGTCACTTCGTTAATCAATGTAATGAATAAGTAAGTTATAATCTCTTTTTTTTCAATTATACATAATAGAATCCCTGTGACGGCAATCAATAATAGCAAACGTGTGAAATGAGTTTTTGTATTTTAATAATATCCATCTTTATTAAATATTTTACAAATATTGTTGGTAGTTCTACAGTAGTCGTCATGTTACATTATTCAAAACATAAATTGAAAAAACAACAACAGCTAACAAAACAAATAAATATTAACACTAAACTATACAAAGCATATTTTTCAAACGATGCAAATTTCATGTGACATTTCATAATAGTCCTTAGACAAGTATTAAAATCAATATACAATAATGGTTTCAGATTCAGAGTTCAAATATAATAAAACAAAATGAAAATTATGTATATATACACTTTGAACCTGATTTGGTTGAGTCGAAATTCACAGCAAATCTAGAAAAACTTGTTCAATAGTTTTTAATTTCTTGGCATTTATTTCCTTTGTTCTGTATATCGTCACCCAGTAGTACCTGGGTTCTCTTCCGGGACTATTCTCGGAATCTGAAACAACCTTCAACTTAAGGTATTCGACATAATCTAGTATCTTTTTAAAAAAAGTTCACAGAATAAAAATGAATAAATTAAATAAAAATAATTAAATATAGAGTATAATAACTCAAGACTAGAATCGTGTAGTACATGTTTTTCCTACTTATACCTTAACGGCATCCTGCCTGAAAGACAGCACCATGGATCGCCATGTTCTATACTTTGGGGCCTCTGGTTCATCTGAAAATTTAAAATGAGTCGAATTATATATTCTCAACGTATATATATGTGAAAACCTGACTTAATGACATTTACAACGTCATCAATAAAATTGCGAAATTACGTCATATGTTTTTGTGGACATCGGTACATGTTTTACGCGCAAAGTTGTTTGTAATTTGTTTATATATATATATATATATATATATATATATATATATATATATATATATATATTATATATAAGTACTATCTTGTTAAATCATACTGATATTTTTAAATTATTTTAACAAACAAGATTGTCAGTTCAATATCTCACAATAACCAATAAAGTACACAATTATAATTAATTTGAAAATACTTGAAATTACTTGACGTTTTTGTACGATATCCATAACACAATGTCTTATTTTATTTTACACTGTTCCAGAGTGTAGGTAGATACCACAGAAAAATTTGTTCCACTATCAAGTTATTCAACTCGAAATCACCCGAAAACAGGATGCATCGCAGACGAATAAGACCGAGATCGTGCAAAATTGATGAAGTAATGGCTGTTAAAAGCGATGCACCTTGTTTTCGGGTGATTTAGAGTTGAATACCTTGTTATATATATTTTTGATAGTGATTTTTTTTCCAGAAAAGTTGATTTTTCGTTATAATATGATTTTTTTATCATTTAAAATGATGTTTGCACTAATAAATATCATAGCCACAGACTAACAACCTGTGGTATATACGTGAACCACCACATACCATTATAAACAAACACACTTACTTCCTTGGTGAACTTCTTTGAATGGCGATCTCGAAAATACCTGGCCACCTTGTCCATCGAATCTAAATGTAGAGCAAATAGTTTTGAAGAATTTTGCATAAACAAGTTATTGACAGCAGCATAAATAACAATAATCAATTGGTTGTGTTTTCAGACTTTCACATTATTTAAAGCTTTGCACACTTTAACAAAATCACAGATCGTTTTGAGGTAGGGATATTGCAATAATAAAAATAATTCGATTAATTTTTGCCGAACGAATGCAATTTTTTAAATTTTATTTTAATATCAGTGTATTAAGAACGGAACATGTCTATTTTCGTGTCTAATAACCGACACTTCGTGCTGCGTGTGGATATCAAGTACACAAAAAGTCGTGTCAATCTCGGACTATACAATCACACTATTATTGTTTTGACAGGATACTTACTAAACCCAATTATTAACCCATACAAAAACACAATGCGATGATTTTCATTAAACGTGCTTTTCAGCGCATATCTTAAATCATGTTCGAACAAGTAAGTTTAAAGACAAATCAAAGCATGCTTATGCCTGCCTTCAATATCTATGCAAAGTAGTTTTGACTGAACTTGTCAAGTTTTTCCCACCCACTTGTATAATGTGCGGAGTGACGGTCATATACGAAACAAGTCGATTTTTCATTACGGTTCATTGCAGTTCTAATGCCTTATAATGTAAAGACACTGAACAATAAATAGGTTCTTTTACTTATTGTACCGATTGAGGTTATCCCGCCTTTGGCTATGCTTTTCGGCGTTCCTCGCTTTCCTTTTGATCACAATACATATCGATGTACAAATTCCTATACCCAGAATCAGACCTCCCGCCACAGAAACACCTATGATCAGCTTGACATTGTCTGAAATATAATAGGTAACATAGTTTTAATATGATAAATTGCTCGTCATGGAAACACAATCGAAAATCTTGGCATTGTCTTGCAGTAACTTTACAACAAGTATGGTTTGTCAGAGAAACACCAACGATCAGCTTAAGGTTGTCTGAAATATAATCAGTAATATATTTTGTATATGATAAATTGTTCTTCAGACAAGCACCAACGAAAAGATGTTAATTGCCTGACAGACAGAAAACAATAATCTAAAGTTTGATTTATTGTTTGTCAGAGAAGCAGCAATTATAATATAAATTTTGTCTGGAAGATAAAGGACGACATAGTTAAAGTATGTAATACTGCTTATAACAGAAACAACAATCAGCGTGGCGCTTAATTACAGACAGAAAACAAGAATTTTATGGGATGATATACTATAAAAAAACACCAACGTTCATCTTCATTGATTACAAGGCAATAACGGTTACATTATTATTATGCTCTTGATGTTTCCTAATTAAAAATATTTAAATTCCACGTTGAACCAAAACATTTATTTGGTATCACACTTTTTGAGAACGAATTTATTGACAACCATATTCAATTGCTAGTTATAAACTTTGTGTTATACATACTATCTTCTAAAAACTGAATGACTTCACCTATGCAATTAGGTACACATGTGCTGACATCAATGTTAATACGCTCACTATAATTATGTTCTGAGACAGTGTTACAATGAAAACAATTCTATACATATCTAAAACTTAACATGAAATTATTTGGTTAAATAATAGAACATATTATAATTATTCCAAGCTTTAACATAACAATCAATCAATCGATATTTAATAACGAAGGTTTAAGGTTATCAGTCATTACTAAAAAAAAGTAATATCAAACAATAAGTGTGTAACGTAACAACGACAATGCATTGTTTTGAAATGTTTTTTACTAATGCAAGTGTTATACCTGCTGTCATTGTTCAAATTTATTTTTATCATTTATTTCAAAATATTGGATGATACAAAAGGTTGGAGTAAAAATAAAAGTTATACGTACCCGTTGGCACAATGTTCGCTACGCACGAAGGCACACCGCCTGTGACGTTACACGCCGTCCCGTATTCACAGGGACCTCTAATCTTCTCGTACAATCCACAAAGCACGGTCGCGTTAGAAAGTTGTTCTGCTCATGAAAATTAAAATAATAGTGATAAGTAGTCGAAACCAGTTTTTGAATTTAAGATAATGTCGAGTATTTAATAGACTACTTCGTGTTCTAAGTTCTAACATAAAAAGTTTCACACGCGTGAACCTCATTCGGTTATATACTGCGGCATTTAGCTGGATTGCTTAAAATGAACTAAACAACATTATATTTAGCATATTGACTGATTCAGTTTGCAGTGGCTGATTTTGTTGAGCACAAATATTCACCCACCTGAAATGACTTTAACAGGCATTCTGTCATACGTGAAGTTTGTTCCATTTGCAAGATCGACAAGTACTTTTGTAACCCCATCAGCAGTGTCGTAGACAAGCGTGAAATCTACAACTATGCTTCCGTTCCTGTAAAATCGATAACAAAGAGCAGCATAAGAATATAATATTTAAAACAATATTCAAAGTATGATTTGATATCCATGATTTTCAATGATTGCATTCCAGTATAAAAAACGTACAAACATGAAACAATCGCATATTAAGCAACATACCGTAGATCGTTTATGACAATTTTGAAATTAGTAATAAACCGCATCAGGTAGATTCTAAGCTGCAATGAAACGAGTGTAGTACAAAATAAACCAACATTTCATGTGTAATCAGTAAAAAAACATCGTGTTTGTTAAAACGTTTACACAATTATTAAAAATAAATAATCTATGGAACCAGAATTTTGATACTTTATAATATCGTCTCAAAATACAAAACAAAAATTAATGTTAACCTTAACGTTTGATGATCAAATACTGAACATGTTCATAGCCTTATATTCTTTGACAGACACATCGCATGATGTTAAATTCCGGATATAGTTGTCCTTAAAGGCTTTGACGTTAAGATAGAAAATATCGAACCTAGATGTTTAAATTGTATGGCTAAATAACAAGCTTTTTTTATATACGCTCGTAAAAAACACAGTCACAAGTCGTCATCCATTTTTTTAGAAAACACGTACTTGAACTTCTATAATTACCTTGTTATCAGACCATTATGCACCATTTAATGAAATTTAAACGAAGGTCGTTTTTAATTTATTGCGTTTTCCATGATATGGAATCGTAATTAACTAAATATAAAGCACATGCCGTCAGTACATACCGATAATGTAACTTTTTGAGCAACCACTGCAAAATCCCTGTCTGATGTAAGATTTACACTCCGATCTTCAATTTTCAGTGTGACCTGCAGGTCTATTTTCTTTCCTGGAACTACCAAATTGTGAAACGCGTAATCATTTTAACGGACCCTTCACAAACCATAGCATTGTTGTTAAGATCAACAAACTGATATCGGCTTTTGCACACTGTCTTGTACATACGCGTTTGTACCAATTGCAAAGTCCTTGTTAATGTTCTAATAATACACATTAAAACTTAATAATAATACATAAGTGTTATACCAGTCGCAACATTCGAACACGTTTTGGTAACATCGTCTTTTACAAAGCCTTTCTTGCAGTAGCAAGCATAAGAACCATCAGTGTTGACACATACGGCGTTTTTATCCTTACACACATCTTCTTGGCACTCATCTACATCGATTTGGCAAGTATTCCCAGTCCAGTTCCCAGTGCACTTGCATGTTCCATTGATAGTGTCACATGACTGGGTGTGGGAAAGTGTGTGCTCCTTAACGCATGCGCACGTATTGAAACATTTCATTCCGTAAGTGTTGTTTGAACACTCTGAAAACATATCAATTTCAGATAGTTTGGTTTAATAAATATGTATTAAGCATTTTGTAGAATACATGTTAGCAATATAATACAAAACAAACATACATGCTACTTTGGACAAAATATGCTTAACATTAGGACTGCATTGAAATTGTTGAGAAAAAAGCTCAAAGCTTCTCTCTTCTGTCATTTGGAACTGCTGCTGATAAGGTGTTAACAAAAAAGCATGTTACTGCAATGTACACAGTGTCAAAACAAAAAATAGTGAAGCATATAAGTATATATAAATATACAGTAAAAGAATGAAGGAATTATATAGCATATTAAAAATTATAGATACTACGTTTATATACATCAGCAATATTAATGTGTTATATGCTCTATCTAATAAGAAAGAGATTAAATTGGCAGAGTTTTCGCAACTTTAGAAAGTTGCGATAAGAAAAGCAACAGTTGCGAGGCGGGGTATCGTTAGCAGGATAAGGTGTTTTCATGAGATGAGGTAGTGTTAAAGTATATGACCATCTCGGATAAAAGACTTAACATGTTTGAATACCAGATAATTTTCTTCGTATGATTCGTCTCTGACACCAAAGAGAAGAAGTTGCACAGTTATTGGTTCGAAACTGGACAGATTGTCTAACAGGATTGCTCTTGTTTTCATTATAAATTGAACACATTTATAAAAGGTGATATGTTTCTCTAATCGCCCCGCATTGGCAATATGGGCTATCCAATATGTTTTTGCGTACTCATGATCATTTTAAATGCTACAATACATTCGCAAACGTGCGTGATGAATATTAAGCGTTTCCTCACTATCGTAGTAGTGCATGGGGATTTTTTTGGCTTTGTTTCGGTTTGCTTTGAAGGTCCAGCTAGAAGGTGCAGATCTAACAGGTTCCGGTAGGGCGTTCCATAGGTTTATAGTTGATGGTAAGAAGGATCGTGATCAAAGCTGTGATTTACATGGAATGCTGCGTACACTGTCGGAATAACGAAATGGATATGCTATTCTTTCATCCACGCAAGAGGGGATCAGTGCAGAAAAATACGAGGATAATCGGGAATTATACATCTTGAGAAGAAAGTTAGTATATGTTTAGTTCTCCTATGTTTTATGGTTCAAAACACGTTTCACTTTATAAATTTTGCACTGATGCTTGACATGTTCCACCCTAAATATCCGTGCTGCTTCCTGCTGAATCTTTTTAAGTTCTTATCCATCCTGTCTAGTTAAATTTTCCCAAACTACATCAGCGTATTCATGAATTGGTCTAATAAATGTCGTATATACGTTAAGTAGGGACTTTGTATCGAGGATGAATTAAAAAATTGTCATTAATTTGATTCTCTTGATGCTAAGAGCACGAGTTAAAAACGTTTAGGCCTGTATGCTTATTAGACAAAACCTCATTGATTTTGCAGTCGTTGAGGAACAGAGAGGGTGAATCGGGCGGTCGATTTTTCTGGAGATTTCTTTGGACTCGCTTTTAGATGGTTTGAAAATAACCAACACCATTTCGGCCAAGGAATGGAGTTTTTCAAGATCATAGTTGAGTAGCTGCATCAACCAGATTGTCCACGGTTATATAACGCGCAGTATCGTTTGCAAACAGGCGCACCGGGCAGTGCATATCTCGCACAATGTAATTCGAGTATACAAGAAAAAGGCGAGGCCCTAATATGGACCCTTGAGAGACACCAGCATTGATAGACAATGAGTCAGATTATCAAACGGAAATTACAACACACCGTCTTCATGCATCAAGATAATCTTGTAACAAAGATGTAACATTGCCCGAGATACCACTTAGTTGTAGCTTGCGAATTAGTCCGGCGTGCCATTCTCTATCAAAAGCCTATGGAATGTTATAACAAACGACTCTAACCTATTTGCCTTCATCGAGGTCTTTACAGAAAGAGTGATATACCGAGACTTATTGGTTGATACTGAACTCTTTAGAATGAAATGGAGTTGTAAAGTAAGTAGCCCTTTAATGGTTAAAGCTGTATTTGTGAAGAATAATTTCAATACTTTTACTAACCATACATATTTTGAACAGGAGACTATTAGTGTTTTCGTTTGTCGTTCGACAGTAATTAAACGGGTTAAGAAAATTATATGTTTGTTTGTCCTTTAATTCGCGTGTCGGTAAATGTATGGATGTTGACATCCGCCGACAAAAGTTAACCTGGATTTTTAAAGTTGCTAAACGGGATCTTAGGAAACTATTTTTGAATGTTCATGTTTTGTATTGGCTGAAAATAATAATTTCAAATTTATACGTCTTTTAATCTGTCCCGTGTAAAGTTGGGTCACCGTCTTAGAACAGTCGATGCAAAATAATGCGGGTTTAAAAAGATCGTTTTGAACAGATAAATTATAATCGTCCGTTAAAGTGTTGGGCGCGTTTCTGAAATTTCTGGATTGGATTATTCACAAAAGCAAACACAATATGAAAAAGCAAAATTGATACATACATTTAACCACAATCGTTACCTGTACAGCTATTGCCTTTGCTGCTCATTTTGAAACCCGGGTCACAATCACACTTGTAACTACCAATAGCATCGACGCATGTCGAGTTTGCAGGACATTTGAAGCCATTAGCTGACACACACTCGTCGACATCTGTTTTACATTCGGGGCCAGTCCATCCTGCGTCACACGTACAGCTCCCGTTTACTGGATTGCACACGGATGTATGTGCCATATCACACAAACAGGTGCTTGTACAGCCTTTGCCAAAACGACCTTGAGGACACGCTTGAAAAGAAATATCATTTATCACACACACTTTCTTAAAAATGTAAATAAAAAACATATAATTAAAATAATTATACGAGAACATTTTTAAAACGGATATGTAAAAGAAATTTGGTTATTTGTTAAAACACACAATTAAATGGTCTACGACGCAAATGAAGTACGCGAAACGCCCATTCTGTTTAATACGTCATGGTCGACTGCTAGACCAGGGCCCATATGCACTAACTAATTATAAGACTAAAGTCTAAAAGTACAACATAATTTTTAAAACTGTACTGTTATTTAAGTAGAACACATCTTTAACAACTCCCTTTAACTAAACATTTTTTTTATTTGAAGCAATTTATGTTTGACTGGTGTATAAAACTATGAACGTTGTTTTCTTCATTTAAAGTATAATCTCTACCGGCTAAGAAAGTGTTGCTAGGTATGAGATGATGAATACGGGCTCTGGAGGTTTTTGATGAGTATGTAAACGTTATTGATTTTTGTCTTCAAGACATTTAATAATCTTTTCGCTGACAAACTTCTTTTTAACAAAAATCGGCAAAAGTTTTGACTTCATTATTTGGTTTTAACTATTAAAAATATATCCTCGCTTTAAACTACGCCGTAAATAAAACGTCATTTTACCTACCTTGACACAGACCAGAGCTGTTCTTGAGATATCCAGCGTCACATTCGCATGTAAAACTGCCTGATAAGTTTATACATTGGGAATTGGTGGGACACTCGTTTGAAAGGGACGTACATTCGTTGACGTCATCGTTGCACAGTCCACCATGCCAACCTTTCAAACACGTACAATTTCCGTTTGTTGGATTGCAAGTCTCAGTATTGGTCAAATTGCATTTACATTCTCTGGAACACATCTCACCGTATGTCCAGTTTATGCACTCTGAAAAAGAAATATTCTTTAATTTTGAATATCGTGTGCAATGTAATGCAATATTGTGATCTAACGGTTGAAAAAACGACATTCTATTCGACAATATATATGAGCTTATAATGAACAAATTAATTCAGTATTCTTGCTTTTGAAAATATGGACGTTTTTAATATAACTAGTATCGTTTATCAAATAAATACAATATATAGATTTCATGTACGTATTTACACAACTTCATAGTTAATACTTATGTCTTATAGATTCTTTATAGCCATTATACGAGACGCCGATACACACTAATTAATAGTTACCTGTGCACGTGGCATAATCGTTTTCCAGGAAATATCCAACTTGACACTCGCAATTGAATCCACCTTCGGTATTTTTACAATTTTGGTCACATGTTTCCTTACCATTTTCACACTCGTCGATGTCTACAAAAATCACCTTACATATATAAGTATTAATTGTAATAACTTTATGAAGGCTTTCATAAAAGAAAACTTATTTTATTAATATGTTCGTGCCAAAGTTTTTGTGTGTACATTATTCAAAATAAACATGACAAAAAATAGTCAGCTGAAACTCAATAAATAAACTCATATGGTATATAACATGCATAAAGGTATCATTTAAATGCCTATTGTCGGATACTGCAAAACAAAAAAACAACTTTTAATGTAATGTTTAAGAATAACATATTTTTCAGTTAATTTGCATTTTAGGGGCCTTTTCACGTTTTGGTAAATTGACAAAATTAAAAATAAGTTGTTTCAGAATCGTTAATTTGCGTTTTAGGTATGATATTTGTGAGGAAACGGTAATACTTAACATTTACTATGCTCTAAAATAGCCATTATATGCATCGATCTTTTGAAGATTTAAAAACCTGAAAATTATAAAGCGTTGCAACGCGAAACAATTGAATATTTTGGAGAGATCTTTTTTGTCGTTATATCTTGTGAAACTTAGATATTTGCTTATATTAAGTATAAAATACATCACTCATTGTATTATCACGGATGGTCTAAATGGGTAGATTTTTACTCCATGACTCCAGGGGTCAGTGGTTCGAGCCCTGTTGAGGGTTATTATTTTTCGTTTTCTTAATTGTATTCTTGACTTTTTACTCGAGCTTTTTAGATCCAATGTTTACATTTATCAATATAAAGCATTTAATGACAAACTTCAATACATACCAAAGTCTGTGCAACGACCCCTTTCATTAGAATTTAAATAAAAAAATAGCACGAATGAGGTTC